>NC_056725.1:1521086692-1521196692 GCF_019279795.1 Protopterus annectens | reverse complement strand
AGTGTCCTCTCTTCTACCTGTGTATCTAGGGCAGCTAATGAAGCACCTGTCCCTTCCACTTCATGTGCTTTTCCTACGTGCCTGGTTTCAACACAATGAGTTTCAGAGCTGAGTAAGATACCTATGCTGTCTGTGTTGGTGTCCATAATCATCTTTTCATAAGTGCCAGTTTCTTGATATTGTTGGTCTTGACACTGTCTCTTCACTGTTGAGAACATCTAGGCACAAAGATTTAGATGTCAGTTATTTGGCCCTGATGTCTGCCCCAATACCCTTGCGACTGTTCTTGGTGTCAGTGTGACCACTATTTCAGCTGTTGGTGCCAAACCATCCACTGTGCCAACTTGGGCTTCTATGATGCCACTGTTGGAGCCACAGAATCAGTGTCAAGTGTATATGGACCAGTGTTGATCTTGGCACCAATGTCTTTGGTACTGACAGCCTCAACTCCAGCATTCAAGGTTTTGGAAAAGGTGATAAGGCAACCTTCTAGGTTGCTGGAATTGGAGAGATACCTTCTACTTTGGTTCCACCCTGTGACACCTCTCACTTTGAAACATTGAGTTAATCACTCCTGCCACTAGAAGAGATGATTGTAAAAGGTCTTTGTATATCCTGCCCATCTTGAGAGGATGCTTCTTCAGAGCATAACGACAAGTCCACACCAAGTTTTCCTAAGAAGATGGAGGTATTATAACTCGCCATAAGCAACTACCACTCCTGATATGGATCTGAGTGATCCTTCCAGAGGAACCCATGTTTAGGTAGATCTTGAACTGATAAGGCAGAGGGGACTCAGGCCCAAGGACTTCCATCTCCTGAAGAAGCGAGCCTACAAAAGGCCTTTCAGACCACCCCACCTATTTCTTGGGTTTTCTTTCCTACAGACCACCTGACAGATATAGTCATGGAAAGAGTTTGGTGGGAGACTGATGTGGCTTAACCTCTACCAAGGAAATTAGACAAGGTTCTCCGTCCCTCCAGGGCAGAACATTCTAAAGTAAAGCTTCACTTACTGACTCCATCATGGTGGCAACAGCCACCAAGAGGGAGTCCTTGTAGGGGAGCCCAGCAATACATCTGCCAGTTAAGGATTCTTTGGGAGTGGACCACAGAGGGAGATATGCATTTGCATTATGTGGTTTTGACATTAAGGCTCTAAAGTATCTGACACCTATAACTTATTTTTAGCATGATCTTGCAGAGAAAATTCTTCACTGGCTAATGAAGTTGACTTACAGAGATCTATGTTGCAAGACAGAGTCACCGGTGGCAACAGTACAGATTGTCACATCTCTTTCGGTGAGGATAATACATAACACAGTGGATGAAGCAGTAAGAGTAACTAGAACAGGCAACACCATGAAGTGGCATGCCTGACTCAGGTTGTATGTTTTTTGCAGAAAACTTTAGGGCATGCTTGTTCAAAGTCTTGTTTGATGGATCCTCTCTTTTTGGACCTAAAGTGTAGGAGAAGTTGCTGAAGAGCATGCAAGAGTCAAAAGCATTCTCAGTTTTTGGGTTGGAGTTTACTGCCACAGGAATCGTCCTTTTTCCAGGAACCAGAATGGAATGAAAAACATGTAGTTTCATAAAGATCAACAGCAAACTTATGAACAATATTCTGATTGAGACTCCAGTGATCAAGGGGGCTTTGCAATTAATACCACCCTAGGCACAGGGCTAGACCACAGAATCAGAGCTTTTCATAGGATCATAAGATCATAGCAAGTTGCTAGGCTACTGGTCCTGAGGTCCTTATAAGCCTAGTCAATAAATTAGCCCATGTTCCCACAAGTCAGCACCTCATGCCCCTGTCCAGCAGGGACACAGGTGAAATACCAGAGGTGTATTTTCTATTTCCCATCCAGTCATCCAGGTTCCTCTTAAAGATGGATAATTAAGTACTCTGCTTGATGTGGAGAGGGAGTCTTTTCCACAGTTGGGGGAGTCTCTGTCCTGCAAGCAAGTCCTATTGATTTTGCAGACCAAGTTGAGGTTTTGTGTGTGAATCACATGGTGGAGTTTGGCTTACAGATATGCAGCAATTTAATCAAGGTAAGGTTATAATTGCATCTACATCACATGTATTACACCACTCCAAAATTCCTACTCCAGTTTCCTTCTCAAAGGTGAGAATCAAACACTATATCTTGTGTCTGTGAGTCAAACACCTTAACCATTATGCCAAGCCCCAATCTTTTGTGGTTCTTCTCCCTGGAATCAGCAGCAGAATCCCTGAGTGCTTCCCCTGCTGCCCTACTGTGGAGGCAGTTGAGTGTGGATTTAGGCCAGTATCTATTCATGTTGCTGGTCATAATTCAAAACAGGCAGATCAGGGCTATAACTTCCAAAAGCTATAGAAATTGTAACTCAGCCATCTTCTCTTTCCTTACCAGAAGTTCTATCCTATAAAACACACAGCAGCCAAAATAAATGTATATGACCTTATAACAAAAAAGAGTTATCCAAGTGCTCCCACCAGACCAAACCAGAAAGGATCTAGAGTTAATGCAAGATTCTTTTTAGTCAAACAAAAGAGCAAGGAACTCAGGCTGTTTGTAGATCTTAGTGACCTTACTCAGTGCATAAAGTAAATCATTTCTAGATAGTCATGGTGCAGTCAGTCATTTCATGTTCATAAGAAGTAGATTGGATGTGGCCCATACATCTCCAAGATGCCTACTTGCACATAAAGATAGCCAGAGCTTCCAGGAAGCCACACATTATCAGTTCAGGTCTCTACTATTCAGTCTCACTAAACATTGCAATAGATGCCTGAAATCACTTGAAATCTGTCTCCTTATTTCAAACACAAGAGAGTCATTGCTGCATGAATGAGACTACTAACTTCAGCATTATATATCCTTGGGGGTTTCAGTGACCGCTGTAAAGTTCCTGTTAGACTTGTTCTAAAATCGTAATGTTCAGAGGCTGCCATCTGGGTACTATTCAGAAGGTGGCCTAACTCTTAGAAGACAAGATTCATTGCAGTCATCAGTAAATTTTCTTCTCCATCATCCTTCACTGAGATCAATCATTATTCTCAAAATTTTAGGCTCATGGCAGCTACTATTCAACTGATGCCACTTGCAAGGTTCCGCATGATAGTTTTGCAGTTTCACATGCAATGGTTTCCGCCTTAGGATACCATGGGTCAAACTATTAGATTATCCAAACCAAGACCTGTTGAAAACATTTACAGTGCTGGCTGCATCTGATAAATCTGAACAGAGGGTATTCCTTTACCTCTCCCCTGCCTTCTGTCACAAACTTTGTGGGTGCATCTACTTTGGGGTTTGGAGACATTGTTTAAAGTAGAAAATCCAAGGGACTTGAAAAGAACAATATGCTTTACTGTACAAGAGCATACTGGAGATGAAGACAGTTCTCCTAGCATTGTAAGACACCCTTTCACTGAGTGCAGTTGCAGTACACTCAGACATCAAGTTGGTAGTGCATCTGTTTAGCAAACGAGGGGGGAAACCAGGTTCTCTCTCCTCTTTCAAGAGGCTGTGAGTATCTGGTAAGGGGCAACCGATTCACAGCACTTTTTTAATAGTGATACACATCCCTGTTTAAGCTAACTCACTAGCAATGAGGCTAAGCACAGATATCATCGGATGCAATGCAAGTGGCTCCCTCAGTCTAATTAGTGTGCGGATAATATTCTGTCACTCAAGAAAGTTTTGCTGAGATCTGTTTGTCTCCCTTACCAACACCAAATGCAACAACCTTTTCTTCCTTATCTCTTCTCTGTGACAGACTCCCTGAGACACTCTAGTCAACCAGTGGCTGATAGTGCTCCTTTATGCCTTCCAGCATTTTCTACTAATAATGATATTTCTACAAAATTCGAGTTATTTAGAGCCAGAATCATTTGCAGAGCCTCTTTTTAGTCTCAACAAGCATGGTCCCCTCTTCTTAGGCCTCACTTGAAAAAGATGTGATTGCTTATAGAACTTTTTTAAAGCCTTCTGCCCCATTCATCTGGCAAATCTTACCCAAACCAGCAGTCCCTCAAACTGAAAGCATAGTTTCAACAGATGGTCAGAATGATCACCATTGCAGTAAACTGATACATGACTCACAGTGGCCAGCTTCCAAAAGCTTTGGGTGTTTTCCAGGGGCTCCTCCTGTCAGGAGTGTGCAGAGCACTCCCAAAAAAGACAGGAGGAGCACCAACAGCTTTAGAGATTTTTTGTCTCAGAAGCAAGAACTCCTTTGCTGGTCCACCTGTCAGTTGGCTGTGATCTGGGGAGATAAGTCCCTGTTGGAGAAAGACTTCATTTCAAATTCAAAATATCTGTGGAAATTTAATATTTATTTTTCAAGAGTTCTGTGTGTGTATTTTGTGTACTTAGAAAATAAAACTTAAGCAGACAAACATGTTCTTTATTTCTTGTGTTCCATGTGCTTGAGTGAACATTTTGTGTGGAAAAAGTTTTACTTTTGACAAAAATCTAAACTATATTTAGAGTTTAATGTATTAGAGAAATATTGTACTTGGAGGGTACTGTCAATCTTATGCTTACTTCAGAACTTTTAGTTCTTTTCCTTATATACTTTTAGATCTCAGCTCATCTATGGAGCGGCAGCCAATATCCTTATTATTAAATTCCCCAGCAAAGAAGAAGAAAATGTTGTCTAAGGAGTCTTGTAAGAAGTTCCCATCTCCTTCATTGCCTCAGCCACAGGTGGTGAGTGTCTTGTGGCTGAATGCTGTTCCCCTGACCACCCATCTTCTTCTTCTGGTCCTCTTGGTGTAACATTGGAAGCCACCAAAGACTGTGGGATAGCTCTGTCTTCATCAGTTGTAGGGAAGCCTAGTGCAGACCAGGGTGAACCACCTTTGTTGCTGACTAGAGAAGGGGCACGTGAAGGGCTTTCACTTGGCCAGGAGGGCCTGATGAAAGCTGGGACCACTGTGCCTAAGGGTCTGGCTGGACTGGGGATCACTGTGCTTAATGAAGAAAGCTGTAAACCTGTCTCTATCAGTAGCCAATTAAAATGACTGGATCCACTACAGCGAGTCTTGAAACATGGACACTGCTGGCCAAAAGAATGGACTTGCATATGCTAAGTCTAAGATGCCACTTTTTGGAATATTCTCTTTTCTTCAAAGTATGGAGATCTCAGAGTTGGCATATAATAGTTTGTGGGTGGGGGTGCTGCCCACCCCCTACCCCCCAAAAAACCCAATTTTAAAAAGAGAGATTTTTGAGATTTGCTCTTCTCCAGATTTTCAACATTTAAATAGGGAGCTGTCTCTATCACTATAGATACAGCTATGCACTGTTATTTGGCAAAGGCATTGAGGGAAGCCTTTTCAAAACCTAGTTATTCCTCAGGCTGAAAGAAGAAAAGAACTTCCTAATCTGACAGGATTTTCTAGTCAGAAAATGAAACTTTACAGGAGGAAGAATGTACTTCTGAGGATTCTACTCAGTTTGGGCTTTTATGTTCTGAATAAAGCATTCCTACAGACATTACTAATGAAGAAGTCTCCCTTTTAAAAATGTTATATAATATTTGTGAGGTTTTTCAGTGGGAGCAGAGTGATTTAATACAATTACAGTCAAAATGAGGAGTTCAAAGCTACAATAAGAGGTGCTGCAGTGAAGTGGCACAGAGTGTCAAGGGTAGTGTGGACAGAGGAATGCCAAAGAAGCTGAAAAGTAAAGTGTACTAAACTGTGATGTGGGCAGTGCTACTGTATAGTACAGAAACCTGGCAGTGAGGGCAGAGCAGTTGAGGAAGCTAGAGGTGATGGAGATGAAGTGGCTGAGATGAGTGGTAGGATGCACATTATGGGACAGATGAAGAAATGAGGATATTAAAGCAGAAGCCCATGTAGCTCCAATTACAGAGAAGGTCAAATAGAACAGATTATGGTGCTTTGAGCATATGCAAGAAAGCAGAAGACAATGTGGTGAAGAAGATTTGGGACAGAGAGAAAGAAAGATGGGAAACAAGGGTGTCCAGCAAAGAGGTGGGATATATTGTGTGAGGGAAGCTTTCCAACTGTCAGGCATGGCTGTTGAAGAAGGTAGGAGAGTGGCATTGAATCAAAAGAGATTGTGATTGTTAATGCAACACCATGACCCAATGTAGAAAACAGGGAAATGGGGGAGGGGTGATGATGATGACAATGACGATGCTTTAATTTAGTTACAGATGCCTAAAGCAGCTTCCATTCCTCCTAGCTTGTCTGCTTTGAGGATGTTTTTTACTTACTGAAGCTAGTTTATCAGACAGATAATCTTTAGTTGCTAGAAGGTTTGATAGATTATATAAGGCACCCTAGCTGCATAAGACCAAGGTAGGCCCAGCGATCATCTCCGTCCCTCTCTCTCCCTAAATTTGCTGTGGCCAAACAGGTTACTAAGTCTAACCTCCTTACTTCAGACAAAGATGGGAAGGTAATGGATAAGCTGAGGAAGAAATACTCTTAGTACATGAACTTTTAAGATTTTAAATTGTCAAGTGTGTCTCTTTTGAGAATATACAGAAGTTATTAACTAATCTTCTATCGTTTGAGGTAAACATTTTGGAAATGCTTCTGTGTCAGCTGTTTCTCAGCTGACTAAGTATATTCCATACCTCTCAACTATCCAGACTTTTGCAGAATGTTCAGATTTTTGCCTCATAACTTTAGTCTATTCTGAATAAAATTTGAGGTCTTTAATCATTGAGGATTGAAGTCATTAAATAAAGACAAACATTTCAGTTTCAGACTTCATGCCTCTCAGACAATGCATGCCAATGCAAAACCTATGATTCTAGCAACTTTCTACCTTTATAAGAGCAATATTTAAGATGTGTTCCTGCTTTTGGAATATTGTGCCCCCCATTATTTTTGCCTTTGTCCAGATTTCTTGAGTTGAAAAGATGTGATGGGTGGCATATTCTGAAGTGTACTTATGATGCTGTTTTTGGATTACTTTTCAGGAGACTTGCTTGGCTTTGGTTTCAAAATCTTACTTTGGAAGTAAAGTCTGAGTCCATTAAATATAGATGTTCTTTTTCACCCTTCTGAAGCTGAAGTACTTAGAAAATGTGAGGACAGGGGCAACTGATGTAACGAGAGACAGATCTTTTTCAACCCTTCCTTTTTAAACCAGGAAACAGTTTAATCACCTCCTCAGCCCCCTTTTCCACAAAACAGCTTAAACAGTAAGGGGGGGGGAAGAGAAGCAATGGAATGAAACCTTAAAAAAGAAGAAAAGCCTCAACAAATCCCAGTCAGCAAGACTATCATCCTGTTATGCCACCCACCCCCCCCATGCTGGCAAATTCTCCATCTCCTTCAGACTTTATATGCCCTTTCACATCAGATAATGGGTTCTGAGGGTGATCCAATGAAGGTACGCCTGGCAATGGGAATCCCCCCTTGATTCCTCTGAATTTCCTCTTGCCCAAGCAGTCAGAATTTTCTATTTCCACCCATTCTGCACAACAAAAGGTCTCAGGGGGTAATCGAAGTAGTGCCCTTCAGTCCAGTCTTTGTGGCATAGGCTATTATTCAAGGATTTTTTTGGTGCCCAAACCAGAAGAATCCTGGTGGTCAGTACTGGATCTTTGGGCTAAAATCTCCATGTCAATATTTTCAAGTACAAGATATTAGCACTTCAGAATCTTGTACCCTTCTTCTCAACTATAGTTTTTATGATAAAGCTGGACTAAAGAGCACCTATTACTACATTCCTTTTGCCAAATTATTTAGGTGTTTGTTAAGATTTGCTGTTATTACATTCCTATTGCCAAATAATTCAAAGGATTCCTAGGATTTGCTGTATCTAGCTTATATTATCAGTTCTCTGTTTTATACTTTGGACTCTCAACTGTACCAAAGGTATTTGCAAAATGCTTAGCTCCATTCATAGCTGATCACACACCCAAAGGCATACACATTTTCCCATATTTGGATGATTGTCTTATTTTTGCTAACTCTTTTTCTGGGGGTCAAGAGTCTCAAAAATTGTCCAGAAACTTCTACTTATTCAGGAGTTTCAAATCAACTGTCAGAAGTCTCCTCTCATCCTTTCACATGAAATGGTATTCCTGGGATATTTGCTAGACCTGACTGAGAGAGAACTTTTCTCCCTCCAGACAAAGTATAAATGTTCCAATAGTTCTTCCTTAATTTCTGCAGCCTAAACCAAGCATCTGCAATAGGGTTTCTCAAGATTTCGGTGTACGTGGCATAGAGAATTATCATGCAGCCCTTTGCCCAACTGCAGATGAGGAAAATACAGTTGTAGCTAAGATCAGCTGGACTCAACATCTACACTCTTTGACTTTTCAGATTCTAGTTCTTGGATGTGTGAAGTGGGAGTTTGGATGGTGGGTAGACCAGATAGCTTGCAATCCCAGTTTCCCATTCTCACTCCCATCCACCCCCTCCAGTCAGTCACCCTAGATACTTTAAATCTTGTAGGTGGAGTAGTTTTAAAAGGAATAAAAATGAAAGTTCTGTGGTATCCTACAGAAAGACAGGAGCTCATAAATGTCAGGGCAATGTTGTATATTATCAGAGCTTTGAACGCCTTGCAATAAACAAACAAGGAGGTAACAAATCCTATCCCCTTTACTGACTGACTGATGACCTGACAGGTAGCAATTTAGCTTAGCAGGACCAGGATGGACCCTCTATCTCAAATAAATATATTTTTCTCCTTTCAGAACAGATGGCTAGAGAACTTCTGCCCCAGGACTCCTTGCAGGCAGACCTGGAAAACAGATATATTTTCATTACCATGGACTGGAATGTTCCTATATGCCTTTCCCACCTTTCCACTGATTACCAGAGTTTTTCTAAAAATCCAGAAGGACTCTCCAAAAATTGTTGTGATGACCTCCTTTTGCCCAAGGTGAGATTGGATGTCTATCATATTGTTCACTGCTTCAGTATCTTTAGCTATATGGGTTATATCTTGCTAAGGATATTACAGACATCCAGCTTCCACCACTTAAGGGCACCTGCCATGCACACAAACTGCAAGTCATCTCAAACAGAGCTGAAAAAAAGAGTGATTGAGGTGCCGCATTCTTCATAGCTTTCTTGCCACCAAAGACCACTCCTCTTGTGGGATTCATGTATAACTGGTTGGCTAATGCTGCTCCACAGACCATTTATCTTTTCAATGGTTTCTTCTGGTGCAGTTCCTATAGCCACCATAGACTGGGGGTTAAGCACTTCCTCTGTGGCTGTTACAGTGCTCTTGGTGGCAAAGGTTAACCACTCTTGTCAATTTTGGAAAAAGGAGCAAGGAATACCTTTCCTCCTTGCCAGACTAAAATGTCTGCCACTAGAAAGGTTTTGCCTGTCAAAAATAGGTCTGCTTTTTTAGAAATTCCTGTCAAAAAGAACCAGAAAGTTGGACATATGTCTTTTCCTGTGTCAGTTACCTTGGACAGGAGTGGTTGACAGGGTTAGCTCAGAGTTTAGTTCAGGCTCTTGACCCTTCCAGTTCTGTGTTTCTGGTAAAAAGATAGATTCTTCATTTTCTCAGGAAGTTCAAGATTGTGAACCACAAATGATTGTGAAGGAACAATTTCTGTTTTTTTTTTCTCTTCTGGTTACTGCTTATTCTGAGGAAGGTACGGCTTCTAATAGTCCCATGGAAGGATTTTCTTTGTCTGAAACAATTTTCAGAAATAATCAGTTGTTTCATTGGGGACATAATGATATTCCACTGTCTCATAAGAAATATAATGATCTAATGCAACTGGAATTTCTGGAAACTGCTCCACTTCCTCCAGCATTGGAGGATGTATTTATTGCAGTTTGTAACTTGCCTGACAGCCAGCTTGCTGCCCCTAAGAAAGAGGATAGACTGTACAAAGTTCATCAGTCTTATAACATTTTATATTTTAACCTAACATCTGACTGAACAGTGATTTGTCT
This sequence comes from Protopterus annectens, assembly GCF_019279795.1. Lineage (NCBI taxonomy): Eukaryota > Metazoa > Chordata > Ceratodontiformes > Protopteridae > Protopterus > Protopterus annectens. The sequence continues at coordinate 1,521,186,782 of NC_056725.1, read as the reverse complement.
GGTGAACCCAGCTGCTACTAAACACACACACACACTTCTGACAAGGATGAGAAAGCTTTGACAGCTTTGATAGCTCTTATTTTTAGAATTCTGAGTTGTCAGGCTCATATCTTAAAGTTTACGTTTGCCTCTGTTGAGAGTACAAGGAAGATTATGCTGCTTGTAAAGTCTTGTCTATAAATGCCCCAGGGTTACCTTTTTCTATTTTTAGCGTTGATGATGTATTTTTAGGATTCTTCATCAGATTCACATTGTTTTCAGTTAGTCTATTTTCTCTTCACTTAATATCTGTATTAAGTAAAAATTCCTATTCCAGCCACCTTTCCTGCCTCTTCTGCACTTTTGTTATCCTAGTAGCGACACAGAGGAATGCCCTCCTAATAAACGTGTTTGCACAATGACACCTGTGGGGAAAAGGTGTATTATACATGCAGACACTACTCACATCATTTCATTAATCCACAGCAAAGGTGTTTATCTCAGTGTGGTTCTGGTGTTTTCCTTAACAGACTGTTCTGCAACATATTAATATAGGCAAATGCCTGCTGTGCCATCAGCCCAGTTCTATAATAGCCGTTGGTTTCAAATAGAATGTTTCAGTTTTTTTGTCAACTATTTTGTTCCCCCTTTTGCTAACTAGAGCAGACTAGTGCACCTGGCCTTTTTATTTCAGGTAATCCTTTAATGATAGCTTAGGAAAGGGTTAAGTCCATGTTTCTTGCAGTTCTTACCCTGGGACTCCTCCTTAATTGTGATGTGTTTTCTTCACTCATATATTCCTTGTTGAATTTTTATCTCTGTTCACGTTTTCTGTGAACTAACCATTCCTTGATGGTTAATTGGCATAACTCCCTTACAACAATATTTCCCTAACCTACAACCCTTTTAGGTAAGTTTACTGCTTAGACCAACTTGGAGGAATTATCTCTGTTTAGTACCTTTAACTCCATGTGGACTATGTATCACAGTGTTATTGTTTAACTGTACTAGTTCTCTCATTCCTTTCTACCTATTTCTCATTCTTTGTATTGCCAATTGTTTTTCATTTTGACTGGTTTTAAGGATGGTGGAATTCTGCCTATAGAAATTTTGCATACAGTGCACTAGTTGTAGTCTACACTTAGCAACTTTCTATCCTTTGTTTTCCAGGTGCAGTCAGTTTGAAATTTTTACCAGCTTGTGCTGCATAGTTTCCCTGGGGAACAAGTATCATTTTTGAATTGAACATGGACAAACTACTAGTCCGGTGTTAAATCCTTCATCCAGCCACAAAAAGAAAAAGTTAACTAAACAGCTTTTGCCACCACAGCAGACCAGCAATTTTCCACAGCTGCAGGTGGGTGACTTTACTGTGGTCAAAGCTGGTTTCTCAGACCATTCATCTTCTTCCCTTTTTCCCTTTGGTATAGCACATATAGCAACTATGGACCAGGAATTAGCCACTTCATTTGAGGCTGCTGGGGTCCTCTCAATGGGTAAGAGAGAGTCACTTTTGATGGTCTTAGGAGAAGGAGCTGGGAAGGTGCCCCTGCTTAGTCAGAATGTTGTGCCCATCCCTGGGGAAGCTGTTTCTGCCATTAATAAACCTGTTTGCCTCAACTTTCCTGTCAAAAAGAAACAGAAAAGTAAATGTGTCTTCTGCACCAGCCCTACTGGACACTTGTAGCTTATTAGATCTAGCTAAGGGACTTGTACAGACTACTGACTCATCTTGCAAGGTGGTTTCTAGTAAAAAAAAAGGGGATACATCTTTCTTGAAGAGATTCAAGTTTCTTAATGTGTTGAGGCATATAAAGGGATCAAATGCAGGGTGTTCTCATCAGATGTCAGATTCTGACTCAGAGGAGAGCATGGTATCTGAATCTTTCTGTGAGAGATTCTGTTTCTCTGAGATTATTTCCTGAATGTGCCAGTGTTTTCTGTGAGAAAACTTTGAGGATTCTAACTCTCTCAGAAAATATTATGAGCTGTTATAACTGAAATTTCCAGAACCTTCACCCATCCCTAAGTGCTGTCTGCATTGGATGATGTGTTTGTTACAGCCAGTTTCCCTGATAGTCAGCCTGCTGCATCATAGAAAGGAGACAGAATGCATAAAATTCCTTAGTCTTTCAAGTTTTTTATACACTCATCCCAGAACTGACCCAGCATCTATAGCTTTAGTTAACCCAGCTGCTGCAAAGCATTTTCTTAATTCCATTCCCTTCCCTTCTGAGAAGGATGGCAAAAACAATTGATAAGTGTGGGAGAAAAAGTGTTTGCTTTTGCAACTTTGATTTTTAGAATTTTGAATTGTCAGAATCATATGTTAAAATGTAGTCTGACTAATTGTGAAAGTATCAGGAATATTTCACTTGTAGATCTGATGTTGCCCTTTTCATTCATTTATCAACTGATGAGTTCAGATCCAAGACTCTGCTCCGACTTGACTGCTTTTACCACATCATCAGATCAAAGAACTCTAGAGCTCCTCTCTTTACCTTTAATGCTCTGCCAACCTAACATATCTCAAATATTGTTTGCCGCCATGCAGCTTCAGAAGTGGATCCAACTGCTCTTGAGTTTTTAGATTTTCTTATAGCCTGTTTTTCATGAGTTTGTTCTAGTTTTTTACTATAATATTCTTTAATTCTCCTACCACCCCACCCCCCCATAAACTTTTTAGCTAATTTCTTCTCCTTTTTAACTAACATTTTTTGGTACCTTCTTAAATTGTCATTGTTTGTATTCTTCCCCTTTTGTAACTCATTTGCATACTTTTGTTTATCATTGTTGGTAGCTTCTTTCTTTCTAACTTCTTTTCTATCCTAAAAAAAAAAAACACTTTTCTATCTTTAGTGTTTTTTTTAGGTGCATCTAGCCTTTAATATCGCCATTTATTGTACAACATGGCTGACAAGCCTACAGGGTTCAAAAAGTATGCTTCCCAACTTAGATGCCAACAGGGAATGCATGTATTGCTTAGGCCCCACTCATTTAGATGTGGATTGCTCAATCTGCTTTGGTTTTACCTCCAGCGATTTAACTTATCAGAGGAATGAATTAGTCTTGAGAGACCTTCTTCCTTCTTCCTCTACTTCTTTAGTTGCTGTGACTCAAACCCGTACTAAAAAATCTGCAAAGGTAAGTCAGATTCAGCTTCCAAGGAAAAGGAGTCCAGTAAGAATTCTCCTGACCATTCTTCATGTTGGTTCCCTCATTGGAGCCCCCTTCTCAAATGCATAAGAAGCTGGATCTGTATATCTTGGATCTGACCTTTATGAATCCTAGACCTCCTAGGATCTGTACTCCTCCACTCCTATCAGAACCAGTTACTTCATGGTTCCCTTCTCCTTTCATGGAAGGATCTCCACAAAAACAATCTAGACCTCCATCCACCACATCATTTCTTAGAGCTTCCAGAAGTCTGTCAGAAGCTGATGTGGATAAGGACAATGAGGAAGTTCCAAATCTCACTGGATCCACTAGCCATCCTTTGTACACTCCTTCTCCAATCTGACCTACTGATTCAGAGCCCTTGGGTCTAAGATCTCTGGAGGTGTCCTCATCGGATCCAAAGATGGCCTGTTCTTTGACTCCATTGGTTTCCTTGAGTTGACCAGCTCCAAGCCTTTCAGAGCCAGAAGACTCTAATAGCTGAAGCTGGACCTGGACCCTGTCTGCCACGGGTATAAACTTTTCAACCACTCAAAGCCCTTTTTCAAGGAATCAGTGAGGAGGTAGAAAAATGTGCTTTCGAAAATTCCAGGGTCCTTTTCTAGATTCACATGTAGATAGATAGAGGCAGAGGGGGAACTCAGATGAAAGATGCTGTCCTCACAGCAGAGATGGCCCACAGGACCAGGGCTTCAGGGATTCTTTCCTGGACAAGCCCTATCAATGCACATGAGAGGAAGCCTGGTTATTCCCCTCTGGAAGCAGTCTTGGGATGTTTGTCACTGCACCAGAGAGCCTGGATATCTACTACAAGAGATTCCTGGGTGCAGAGGATCAAAAACAGAGGTTATACTATGCCATTATTCTCTAATCCCTTCCACCAATGTGAAGAAAATCCTCAATGCTCCACCCAGTCAGAAGGAAGCAGTGTTTCTAGAAATAAAAAAGCTGCTATAAAAATGAGTCTTCCAAGAGGTCCCCCAGACCAAAGAGGATTTGGAACTTACTCAAGATTCTTCTTGGTGCCAAAAAGACAGGGGAATTGAGACCACTTCTGGATCTCAGCAAATTAAATCAGTTCATACAGTATTCAAAGTTTTGGATGGTCACAGTTCAGTCCATTTTGCATGTGCTGCAAAAGGATGATTGGATGTGCTCGATAGATTTTCAGGATGCATACCATTGCATCAAAATGAACAGTTGCTCCAGAAGATACCTGTGTTTCTGGTTGGAAGCCAGTCATTGCCAGTTCAGAGCACTGCTCTTTGGTCTCATCACAGCCCCTAGGTATTCACTAAATGTCATTACAATGGTAACAGCTCACTCGAGACTGCTGGGATTCTGAGTGTTTCCATATCTATACTACTGCCCCAACCAGGCATCGACTTCTACAGGCAAGGTACTTCTTGCTCAATTTGTGCGTTCATCAAAGAATCACAGTGAGTTACAACAAATCTCAACTCACACCTACACTGAGCCTGGAGTTCATAGGTGCTCATCTGGACACAGTCAGTCAGATAGCCTCTCTTCCCGCTACTCGAATACAGACACTGAAGTCCCAAGTCAAGAAAGTGGTTCAAAGTTCTTCTCTTCCGGCCTGATTATTCTTATGAGACCTGGAATTCATGGCTGGGGCCATCATCCTTGTTCCTCTGGCCAGGCACTACATCAAATTCTTCAATGGACACTTTCAGTCCAGTGGTCCATTCTTCAACATCAGTTATTCACTCCAGTCAAGATTACACAAGTGTACAAAAGATATCTTCTTTGGTAGATTCATTCAAACTAGCTCTACAAAGGGCATCCATTTGTTCTCCCCCTGCCCAAGGCCACTGTGACCACAGATGCTTCTCAGTTGGGGTGACGGGGACACTACTTGGGAAGGACAGTCGAGGGTACATGGTCTCTCAAAGATGAAAGGGTGCATATCAATGTCCTGAAGTTGAGAGCAGTCCTCCTAGCACTGCAGGCATTTCAATATGTTCTCCCATCTGGGACAATTGCCATTCAGATGGACAATCTGTCACTGGTCTGGTATATCAACAAACAAGGAGGAAACAGATCTTACCCACTTTGTTGCGAAGCAATGAGAGTGTGGCAATGGGTGATCTCTTCTGGGTGCTTCCTAATAGCAATTCACCACCCAGGCAAATCCACTATGATTGCAGAAAAACTAAGCAGGTCCATTCTGATGCTTCATGCGTGATCTCTCAATTTTCAAGTGGTAGACAGGATTTTCTGTTGATGGGGGAGCTATGCTGTGATCTTTTTTCCCCTTCCCTCAACTACAAATGCAGCAGTTTCTTTGACCTGATCCTTCCAAAGGGGGAGTCACCAAGAGATGCCCTAGTCCATGACTGGCCCTGCGGTCTTCTACATGCTTCTCCACTGTTACCTCTCATTCCCAAATTTCTACAGAAAGCATTCCAGTTGAAGAGCATAGTTATCCTCATTGCACTCTTCTGGCCTCATCAGATCTGGTTCCCCTTCCTCTGGCCTCACCTTCTATATCACCTCTGGTTATGGGATCCCTCTCCAGACTTCCTGTCTCACCCAACAGGTGTGACTCATCTGGACTTAACAGGGCTCAAACTGACTGTATGGTTTCTCCAATTTCATAGAGTGCTAGACAGTCCAGGCTCCCTTTCCTGGTAAGTCATATCTTGTTATCTTCTCAAAAAAGCTTCTACTAGAAGGATTTACAAAAGTAAATGGAAGAAATTTGTGTTCTGGGCCCTTAGCAGGGACCTGGATCTGTTTTCAGCAATTGTGCCATCGATCCTTGAAGTTTTAGGTTCATTTTTCAATAAAGGTGCTAGTTTTTCAACTATTAAAGTGCAATTGGCTGTCATTTCTAATTTCTACCTGGGCAAAAATAACTCCACCTCAACTTCTTCTAAACTATGTAAAACCTTTCTCAAGGGAGCCTTTTTACCTAGACCACCATTAAAGGAGCCTACTCCTCCTTGGGATTTAACTATCATGTCTCAGGCCTTGACACAAGACCCCTTTCAACCTTCAGCCAAAGCAGAACTTACATTTTTGTCTTGGAAAACCATTTTTCTGGTCGCTGTCACATCAGCTTAATGAGTATCCAAACTTCAGGCTCTTTCTTCTAAACCTCCTTACCTGTTTTTTTTTCAGAAAGGCAGGGTGTCTTTGTGAACAAATCTATCTTTCTTGCCTAAGGCAGCTCCTGAGTCCAACATAGACAAGTTCATTTATTTACCAGTTTTCTTTCCTAACTTTTCAAATAAGAGAGTGCATATGCTCCACCTTTTTGCTGTCCATAGGTAACTTTGCTTTTATCTTTACAGAACCAAAGACTTCAGGAAATCTGACCAGCAATTCGTTTCTTTTTCTCCTAACAGTTTGGGCAAATGAGTATCCAAAGTTACAGTAGCCAAATGGTTAACTGAATGTATTTCCTTTATTAATGACAAAAAAATGTTTTATCCTTGCTCAAGCCCCCTAGAGCTCATTCCACAAGGTCTATGTCAGTTCCTTCAGCCTTTTGGTCAAAGGCTTCCTCAGATGACATTTGTGCAGCTGCAACTTGGACTAATTATCATACCTTTATTGCTCATTACAAGTTAGATTTGATTTTCAGGAACAGAGCTGCCTCTGGCTCTGCACTAGTCTGGAATATCATTCTAGTAGAAGCAGCGAAGTTGAATTTGAGTCTTGGATTTGAACCCATCAGTTGAGGAAGAATGAAAATGGACAATACAGATGGAACATTATGGTGAGTACATAACTTTTTTTTCCCCTCGTGGATAAAATTCTTTGATTTAGTTTCTTCCATTTCTCAGGTTGTACTCATTGTTCAAAGTGTGTAAATGACTTTGTAGATACTGCATCCAGGATGCTTGCTACTGGCACTGTACTGAGGAGGTTTATCTGACTGTGCTCTTGGAACCTTCCAGAAGATATAAGAAATGCAAATTTGAATTCTCACTTGGACAATGATTTTGTTTTTGGATGTTCTGTTGCAGAGGTTATCAACAAATGTGATGAGAGAGATTAGTTGATACAGGGAATCTCTCAGATTTTTCAGTCCCCTTTCTTTAAAATTTCCACGGGATTTTCTACTCCCCTGTCCAGCTTTGGAAAGAAAAAAGTAAACAGTCTCAGAAGAATACAGGTAAGCAGACATTTCAAAATGGCGGGGGGGGGGGTAAAAAGTAAGCAAGACCCTGCCAGAGAAAAGACCAGTGAAAATAAGGCAGAATAACTATATAAAGGACCTAGTCCCACCCCCCAACACACACACACACATACACACACACACACACACACACACACACACACACACACACACACACACACACACACACACACACCACCATACCTGGCAGTCCCTTATCCCTTCCAGAAAGTCTGACTTTGCATTTCTGTCTTTGTAGCATACCTTTTCAGGCAAATGGGTTATGTGGCTCATTCAGTCAGATTACAGCTGTCAATGGGAAGAATTCCTCCATTCCAAGGAATAATTTCACTCCCATCAAACCAAACCCCTCTGTTTCCTCCTGTCCTGTAGCACATGTTGTCTCAGGGGGTAACAGTCTTTTTTCAAGGATGTTTTTGTTGCCACAGAAAGAAAATGCTTGAAGACCATTGCTGGAATTTTCTTTCCTAAACAGCATGTGATAGTGTCAGGTTCAAAATGCTACTACTTCACAACCTGTTACCCCCCCTCCTGTCTCTTTTGAGTTTTACATTTAAAAGATGCTTATCATCACATTTGCATTCATCTGCACTTCAGGTGTTTCTTAAGGTTTTGTATGTCTGCCTCTCATCATCAGTTCTCTGCCTTAATTTTTGAGCTCTCCATTGCCCCAAGAGTGCTCATAAAGTGTTGCTTTCCAATCATAGCTCATTACATGCTACAGGGTATCTACATTTTTCCATACTTAGATGACTTTGTTATGTTTTCCCCGAGTCTTTTCTTTTTTTTTTTTAAAACAAATTTATTGTTTTAACATATAAGAGAAATATCATAACAATTTTATACAAATAATTCAAAATAGGTATCATTATAATATTCAACAAAACAACTAAAGTATTTACAAAGACATCCACTACAATCAGATCAATTAATTAAACTAAAATACTGTGCTATTGAAATTAGAATTTTTTTAACAAATTTTGTAAATTATCCCATACAATAAAATGTGATGTTTTTCTAGTTGTTCTCATTCTAATTGTGCTTATTTCCATATGACACATTATATTCATAACATTTTTAAATTCATTGAACGAAGGAGGTGTATCTGAAATCCAATTTCTAGTTATTATTTTCCTAGCCACTGCTAGGATAGACCATAACAAGGGAAGCTTAATCTTTTAACACATTGAGGTACAGGTGTGTTGAATAATATAAGAGACTTAGAAATAATGAAATTATCTGTAAAAGAGCCTGCAAAAATTCATTAATTGACTTCCAGTATTCTTTCAACTTCATACAGTCATAAAACATATGAGCCCAGTCAGCATTAATTTCTACATTACATCTCTTACATAGATTATCTTTATTATTAATTTTATTCATCATCAAAGGTGTATAAAAGATCTATGTAAAAATTTCCATGTATAAAGTCTCCAGACAATGGAAGATGTAGTTCTATAAGCAGATTCCAATATATATTGTTTATCTTGTTGAGTTGGTGGGTCCCCATTAATAGAGGTGAAATAATTCCAGTATGAATCTACATTGTAAAAGTTTCTTGTCTGATAATTTTATGTATATATGAAAGTTTACCTTTATCAGAAACTTTATGCTGTAAATTTATTATCAAGTAATCAATCAGTTTTGGAATAGATTCTTTAACTGTTATAGACATTAGATCTATTCTATCAATGAGATGTTGTCTAAAGATCTGAACCTCTAACCAGCAAGTTTCTCTTAGATCAAATTCTTGTTTTAAGAAATCTAGATTTTTAACTTTATTATCAGATATCAGCTGATACCAGTACTTTAGATTATTATCTATAGCTAAATGAGCTCCTTCAGAAGTAGATGACATAAGCATACCCTGAGTATAAATTATAGGAATACAATAAAATTCCATTCCCTATACTTAGGGTGCATGAATATAAAGTTACGATAACTAATAATAATATTTAATGGGTAACAGACCATATGTTTAGGTGTAATAGGTGAAGTACAAAACTCCTTTAGCAACCACAACATGGAGTTATTTATAATCATATTTTTATGTGTTAAGGAGATTTTCATGAAGTGCATACTAATTAGCTCCCAATAATCTTTCCATTTTGACATATGACCGATCTATTAATAAAGTAATAACTTTTATAATAGAAGAGATAATATATAAATTAAAGTCTGGAAAAGAAATACCCCTTGAGACCAGCTATTAGTATGTTTCTTTAATGCAATCCTAGGTCTATTAGGTGCCCATAAGAAATTTAACATTAGTGTATTCAGTTTCTTGATAGTTATTTTTGTAGGTGAAAGTATTATTGATTGTATTAAGTATAAAATCTTGGGGAATATTATCATTTTAATAATTGTAAGTCTCTCCTCCATAGTAAAAACATATTATTCCAGTTATTAAAAGATTTTGTATATTAAGAAAACAGGTATTATAGTTATTATATATAATAGATTTAATATCTTTAGATAGTATTATACCTAAATAAGTTATCTGACCTGAGTTGGGTACATATTTAGTAAAATCACTAATGAGAGTATTTTTGTGTATATATAGGTAGTATTTTAGTTTTTCTTCATTGAATATTAAACCAGAAATACTTTTAAAATTCATCATTTTATCAAATAAAGACTGCATAGAAGAATTAGATCCTGCTGATGTAATTAGAACATCATCTGCAAAAGTTGAATTTTTGATGTTGTATTTTCTTCTATTTCAAAACCCTCTATGTCAGTACTGTTTCTAATCAAATTAGCCCAAGGCTCCATTACTAAAGTGAATAATAGTGGAGAAAGTGGACATCCTTGCTTTGTACCTTTAAGAATGGGTATTTTTGTGAAACATATGTTCCTACCTTAATATAAGCCAGCGTTCCTTTGTATAAATGCTCAATTAAATTTACAAATGCATCAGAGAAATTTGTGCACTTCAGTAAGGTAAACAGATAGTCCCAACTTACTGAATCAAATGCTGAACCTATATCAAGACTAATAAGTGTTAAATCTTTCTTTTTCCTATTTGCAAAATCAATTAATGTTAAAGTTCTTCTTATATTATCAAAGGTATTTCTATTTACAATGAAGCCCGTCTGATCTATGTCTATAATGCCAGGGATAATTGTCTTCAATCTATCAGCAAAAATACTCATAAACATTTTATAATCAACATTAAGTAATGAGATGGGTCGATATGAAGAACATCTAGTTGGATCTTTATTAGGTTTTAAAATTGGTGAAATAAATGTATATTGCCAAGATGGGGGGGGGGTTATTAACTCAGTTTAGGCCAGAATAAAAACCTTATGTATTAATGAATATGTAGTTTTAGAAAGGATTTTATATATCTCTGGTATAATACCATCATTACCCGGTGCTTTGTTTGATTTAAGCTTATTTATTTGTGTAATAACTTCTGTATATGAAATACTCTTGTCCAATAGTTTAATCTGCTGTTTATTAAGCTTTTTATTCATGTTTGTGGTTATAAACTCCTTTATTTTATCTTTAGGTTCCATGTTAATGTTGTTATGGTTAATCTTGTGAAAGTGATTTCTAAATTCATCCAGTATTTCTGGTATACTAGAAACATTCTTCTCTTTCCTTAGAGAAAAGATTTCTTTGATATGGTTTTGTTTATTCAATCTTTTTGTTTTATTTTTAAGTCTATGTAAGTATTTGGGGCTTATTGAATAAGACAAATACTTGTATTTCTCTAAAGTTATTTTAACTTTATGAGTTAAAATTTCTTTGTATTTCTCATTTAGTTTGTTTATTTCTTCAATAACTTTCTTGTCCATAATATTTTCTTTATTATTATGTTTATAAGAGTCTAGTTTACTTTGAATATCTAACAATTCCTTATCCCAAGATTTCCTTTTGTTATTATACCATCTGATACTTTGTCCATATAGATATGATTTTAAGGCATCCCAAACATAGACAATGGAGACTTCAGGAGTATTATTTATGTCTAGAAAATGTTGTACTTCTGAAAGTATATATTCTTTATAGTCTTTCAGCTGAGTTAAGTATGCTGGTATCCTTTTGATCTGAACATTATGAGTATTTTTATCATGAATTCAAAAACAATTGAGTTATGATCAGATATAGGACATAAAATGATTTTGGAATTAATTAAATCTGTTACCATCTGGTTAGAAATAAAGACCCTATCTATTTTTGAATAAGTTTTGTATCTGTTAGAAAAAAAGGTGTATGGTAATGATTTTGACTCTATCTGATTATTAATATCATTCAAATGATAGGAATTAGCAAAATCATTTAAATGTTTTGCATTAGATGTAATTCTTCTTTTCTTTATAGTGGTAGTATCACTTCCATGTAGTATACAATTAAAATCACCAGCTAAAATAATATCCCCTATAGAGAATGATATGATCTTATCAATATGATGTTTCACTGTATTAATACCAATTCCAGGTATCTCGTATACATTAATTAAAGTGTAAGTCTTCCCATTAATTTGTATTGTAACCATACAAAACATTCCTTTGTCATCCTGATAAGGCTTAATGGTTTTAGGAATGGGCATACTTTTATTCCATAAAATAGCCACTCCTCTTTTTTTCTGAGTGTGCTCTGAACTAACCAATACTGCATACTTATTAGTGGCTAGTTTATCAATCTCTTTTTTCAAGAGATGGGTTTCTTGCAGGAAGACTAGATTGGCCTTGTGTAGATTAATGTATCTTATTAGGCTTGCCCTTTTACACGGATTATTCAATCCATTAATGTTTAAAGAAATTCCTTTTAAAGATGTCATTTGGCATTTTAAAACTCAAGAATCTTATGATCGAAATAACAAATAACAAGATAAATAATGTTACATCTCCTCTTTTAGGTGTACCTTTAAATATAGCTGTATTTATTAAATCTCTTATGGGATTTTGTATAGGATTCAATTTTGTTTGTAGTGACAATGAGTATACAAAATATATTGTGGATGTCAAAACTATATACATATAACAATGAACAAGTGAAAATAATGTAAGGATTAAACCTTGCATCCCGCCTGGAGTTGAAAACTCCAACTTAGAGCAGTATTTACTACTCAAGTTAACCCCCTACCCTAAGCAGCAGTACCTCAGCTACCACCTTATCAATTTAATACTAGTTATATTTAACTGAGGTTAACAGTTTTCAATTCAATTATCTATCAAGACAAAACTACACATTTGGTAAAACAGCATCATATAAACTAAAACAAACTTTTTTTTTTTTAAAAACTGTTCATACTATTATATAGATCTATGTAATATATAACACTTGAATTCTAATAGCATTAAAATAATCTTAATGTTAGAAATCAAGAGGAGAGAAAATTATGTTCTAACATTCATTTAAATCAAAAACTTTGGCTAATATGATTCAGACATTACATGCATTAAGATGCATCTATTTTCTGTCATGTGAATTCTATCAACAGCTTCCAAAAAAATCTTGAATTGTTTGTATATGAGCATTTACTTAAACTCATTATTGTCAATAGAGTAAAATATTGTATTCATAAAAATTATTATAAATCATATTGCATAGTTATGCAGATTCTCAGAAACACCTGCGTTATTACCTAAAAAAAAAAAAAAAAACCCATCACACACATAAACACAGACACACACACATACATATACACACACACATATACACACACACACACACACACACACACACATACATATACACATACACATATATACATAGATACACACACACACACACACACACACACACATATATATATATATATGATCTTACTGAGTTGTGTGTTAGTAGAGCACTATCCTACTTGCTGTCCCTAGAATAAATCTGTCTGCTTTATACAAAATAATGCACAGCAAACACATATTAGTAACCAGATTTTACAATCATGCTAACCTACTGCTTTAAAATATATCACATGACATTTCTTCCAGAATAGAGTTATAAGATTATTTATGCTTGCCAATCAGATGAATTAAATGAGTTATAGTAAAGTATATGTTTGGGACACAAGTTTTTAACACAGATTATTATGCTACTGTTAAGTAGATTTTCAAAAACATTTAAATAAATGTTTCATTTTCTATGCCTTCTAAAATAAGATATTTACTTGCTACAAGAAACTACATCATCCAAACTCATCATAACTGACATATTTTATGAATAGAGTATTTTTCCTGAATCTGTGGTGTGTCAGTGTGATAACCTTGTCAATGTTTATACTAACTGCTTTCAGTTTCTCTGTGAAAATTCTGTGAGTGAAGCTTCTGAGGAAACTCATGGACACTATGCATGAGACAGCCCACATCCCAGATTGTATCCCTTAACATTTTGGCGGGAAACTTATTAAAACTTGTGGCAAACATTCATTTTGTCAATAGAGTAAAATATTGTATTCATAGAAATTATTATAAATCATATTGGATAGTTATGCAGATTCTCAGAAAAAAAAAGCCATCACACTCACACACACACACATACATACACACACACACACACACACATATATATATATATATATATATATATATATATATATATATATATATATATATCTGATCTCACTGAGTTGTGTGTTAGTAGAGCACTATCCTACTTGCTGTCCCTAGAATAAATCTGTCTGCTTTATACAAAATAATGCACAGCAAACACATATTGGTAACCAGATTTTACAATCATGCTAACCTACTGCTTTAAAATATATCACATGACATTTCTTCCAGAATAGAGTTATAAGATTATTTATGTTTGTCAATCAGATGAATTAAATGAGTTATAGTAAAGTATATGTTTGGAACACAAATTTTAACACAGATTATTATGCTGCTGTTAAGTAGATTTTCAAAAACATTTAAATAAATGTTTCATTTTTATGCCTTCTAAAATAAGACATTTACTTACTACAAGAAACTACATCATTTAAACTCATTATAACTGACATATTTTATGAACAGAGTATTTTTCCTGAATCTGTGGTGTGTCAGTGTGATAACCTTGTCAATGTTTATACTAACTGCTTTCAGTTTCTCTGTGAAAATTCTGTGATTTGAAGATTCTGAGGTAACTCAAGGACATTGTGCATAAGACAGCCCACATCCCAGATTGTCTCTCTCAACATTTTGGCGGGAACTTATTAAAAACTAGTGACAAACATTCATTTAGCAGTGTAAATGCATCTAAACATGACAGAACCTCCACAATGTATTCCACAGATCATCACAGCCTCTATGCAAGTGAAATTAAACTCAAAATTACCAACAAGCAATAAAACTCAGCATTCTTCTCCCAACTCAATTTTCATACAAATCCTATTATTCACTGTGCCCACACAGTCTAAAGCATTTCTATATATTAATAAAGAAGAAAAGAGAGTAGAAAATAAAAGGTGAGGCAGAAATAAAAAATGTAAGAGAAAGCTGTAAGAAGTATATACAATGGAATGTTACTTACTGTTTATATTAATAGAGTTAAAAATAAAACATATTATTTACTCTTATTTAGTTCTGATTATTATTAGTTAAAGCATGACAGATTATTTACAAACAAGCATAAGCAGTATAATCAAGAAAGTATAATTAGAAATAGCATTTGAAGAACTTATAAACTTTTACAAGAAATAAATATGTTATTATTCTATTAATGATATTTTCATTACTGTTCTCTCCCTGCCCTCCCCACCCTTTACCCACTACATAATCTAAATAGAATGTCATTGTTTAAACAAAGAAAATAATAAAGAAGAAGGAAAAAAAAAGGTAAAGATAAAAAATGTATCAAATTACTAACCTTACTTTTTTCAGAAAGAAAACAAATCGAGTCACAGCCTGCCATTAAATCCTCAGGCATTTTGACTGGTTATGAAACAAAACATTTCTTTGCACATAGAGAATAACTTTGATTAAATCTTTTCCAAAATATTTGTGGCTTTCTGGAAATGCAGGAACTATATTCAAAAGATTAATAATGAACTAAAATGATGAGAGAGAAAAAACATATAACAAATCATTTGTTTTTAGTCTCTTCTTCTTCTCTGAAGTCTTCCAGGAAGCTTCAGTTGCCAATCTCTTTAATGAAGAACTAGCCCATTCCATTTCTTCTATTTTATCCAAAATCCTTTTTTTTGACAAACAGTAAAGCAGAGTCTAAATCATCGAAGACCTTAGGACCATCAGGAAGGAAGATTTTAAGCTTGGCAGGAAACAGAAGGTATGTTTTAAACTGTGCTTTTTAAGCTCCCTTATTAGTGGCAGAAAAACTTTTCTTTTAGCAATTACCATGGAAGAATAGTCATTGTCAAAGCACAGTTGTCTCATTAAACTTAACAGGAGCTTTAGCCCAAGCAGATTTAAGAACCATCTCTTTATCAAAGATGATAGAAATCTAACTATAACTGATCTAGGATAGTTTTTGTTAGAGTTAGTATTAGCTATAGATCTATGTGCTCTTTCGATACCAAAAGAGAATGCTTCTGGTAAATCTAAAGTTTTAGGGAGCCATGTTGTTAAAAAGAAGTAATATTGTTACCTTCAATATTTTCTGGCAGTCCAAAAATCCTAATGTTATTGCGCCTAGATCTATTTTCCAGGTCATCCAGCTTTGTTTGTAAATGTGTATTTTGTTTCAGCAGAAACTCAATGTTGATTTCCTGTTCTTGTATTTTATTTTCCATGTCATTCACAGCTTCTTCTATGCCTGTCATCTGGATCTTCTGTTGTTGCAGGTCCATATGTAACAAGTCTATTTGTTTTGTAGTTTTTTCTATGAAAGTGTCTATTTTAGTATCCATTTTATCCATCTTAGCAGTAAGTTGCTGGACTATAATTATCAGAGACTGAAGTTCTTTCTTGATGCTGGAGTCTTGAGAATTTGTCTTACTGGAACTCATTTCAGACTGATAAACTGACAGGAAAATTTCCAAAGTAATTTCTGACAGGAATATTATTAAGATTTCCTTTCTTTTTTAGATATAGTTCAAGAACTATATAAAACAAACATATTTAGAAAGAAAATTACTTCAAGAATTAATTTTTTAAGTAACTAATTCCTGTCAATGTAATGAAATTGGTGGAGCTGAAGAAATCTGCTGCTATCCTGTGTTCATCCTTGGCCACGCCTACCCGAGTCTTTTCTAAAGTTTCAGAAATTTATCTCTTGAGTAAGAGATCTTCTACAGAGACTAGAATTCCAAGAGAGCATTCAGTAATCATATCTGACTCCGATACACAGGATTGTATTTGTCACTGTGAGGGAATATTTTAGGATTTTGGGATCCATGCCAACTAGGATTTTCATGATATCCCTGGTGAGACTCCACATGAGAAAGATACAGTGGTATCTGTAATCTCTTTGGTCCAACACCAACACCCTTTATCTTTTCAAATCCCAGTGCTAAACTCCTTGTGTTTTTTGTCACTGGTTCAGTTTGTCAAATTACTTAGGTGGAAGTTCATTATATTAACTGTTATATAATCCAAGATTTTATCTTTCTTTGAGTTTGTCCAACCCTGGAGTTAGTATATTTAATTTCCGGGGGTGTGGCAGAGGAGCCCACATGTAAAAAGTTCTCTTTAGTTTTACCTTAGTAATCATAAATGTAACCTACTGGTTTACCTTTCAGATTTTTTTTTAGATGACTTTTGTGGTGATTATTGGTAATAGCTAATGAGTTTGTTCAATGTTTTGCATTTTGATCAAACTTGCTGATGATTATTCATTATAAACCATATATACAGAGAGTCTGGTAAAAACTATGTCTCCTGAGGAGGTTATGGAGCAGAGGGCAACAAATAACATTAAAAGTGCATAGAACAGATGGAGTAGTAATGTTAGGAGGATGGGAGGGGATGCTATAAATGTCTAGCTGCAACACACACACATCAAATGTCATAAAGTAGTGGTCTCCTTTCAGCTTTACTGGAAGTTCATATAAATATACATTTCTTGGCAAGTCAGTCATCGTAGTTATTATGTTCATAGATGCATGCGTTTTCTCCTTTGTTATAGTATTTTGATATAGTTCCAGCAGTTCAGTTTTTAAATCAATCCATATAACATTGTGCTTAGAATAGACTCAAAACAGCACAGAATTAGCATATTCTGAAAAATGGTAAGGAAGTCTGCAGTCACAGACTGTAGTGAAGACAAAGTTCTGCCAGAGCAAAATCAGCAGAATAAATTTTAATGATTTTAATAACAATACAAAGGGATGTGCAAACTGGATGCTATCTTTCAACACCTTAATATTTTAGTTATTTACATGAAGTGAAGTGTATTCCATCCAAATTTCAGCCCACTGGGAAAAGAAATAGGTGGGTGTCACATTAAATAAAATATCAACTCGAGTTCATATATCCAATTCAGTGCATGCCTACCAACTGCTAAAGTCTATTGTTCGAACAGGACCTGGGTTCAGGCCTAGCAATTGCTAAAGTCTATTGTTCAAACAGGATTATCTCTTCAGAAGGATATTCAGTTTGATCCATTTTAATTTCATGCCAGTTGCATGCTCAGGTCTGACAGAGGACCAGTAATAACTAAACAAACATGTCATCACACCCTTATTAGTCTAGTAGATTCAAGCATGTGCTGTGCATAGATACTCTAGATGTGAGTGTTTTCATAACTTCCCTGAATTTGCAAGTTCAGAAAGGTCCTGCAACATACACATTACAAATATGTAGTCACAAGATTCCTGGGGCAAACGCTAATTTACTTTTCTCTGAAAGTATCAAGAACTTTTAGATGAATATACCTTAAAACTGTGTCTTCCCAAAGGCAGTGCATCACACAGATGTAATTCTGATTCTGTTTCCTTGAGGATATTTTTTGGTACTTTTCCGTTAAACCCCTACTGTGTGTGTTGGGACCTGGACTGGCGGGTTTTTGGCCTGATTCTTTCTCCAGGGCTTGGGATGTAACAGACCTTGGAGTCCTAGTCGTCCTGCACGTTTTTGGCCCTAGCTCTATCCCCATGGCTTGAGGTTGGCGCCATGCTGCAGTTTCTGCAGACCTTGCCACCTTACCTGTTTCGCACTGTCCTTCACTTCCTACTACATGGGTGGAGGTGATTTCATTGCTTTGTTCTGCCAGAGCGACACAAGTTTACATCTGAGAAAGCCTTCCCCAGGGCTTTGTATTGGTACCATGGAAAAGTACGCAGAATTATTAATAGAAGTTATTGAGGAATGAAGTCTCTAAATTATGACAGATGTTTGAGTGACAGACTTATTTAGCATGCATTTTTCTGAAGGATGTGATATCTGAAACTCAAATGTCTGTCATACTTTAGAGACTTCATTCCTCAATGATTTCCGATAACGCCCACATTTGTATGAGTAGCAAACCAAAAATACAAGCCCAAAAATCTGTATATTCTGCGGTAATCTGGACAGTTGAGAGGTGAAGGGTTTTACCTGTATACACTTCATGAGCTCTTAAGCAATGTATCTTGCTAACACAAGTAACGGTACAACGTCCCAGCACAATATGTGTTGAACCCTTTTCCTGATCTTTCAGTCTGTCATCCGCTTTCTCCAGGTTCATTAAAGTGTAACTTTAGACGCTTTTCAATTTAGTGAAACAATGTCCTGCAGTTTAATAGCAAAAGTCTTTCTTTTCTGTTTTCTTTCTCCAGTTCTCTCTTCATTCCTGTTATATAAAGAGTGTAAAGTATCGCAGCGCTTTACATTTTGTTTTTAACTTTCCGATGCAGGCATAACACTGACATCTGTTACATCAATAACGACTACAGTACAGCAGAAAAAGCCAATGCTGCCAGTTGTCACATAAACTCTTTGAAACTGTGTACAGCAAAAAAGAAGGCTACATAAAGACACATGCCAATCCTGGTGCCAAGACACGTGGTAGGGGTTTAACAGAAAAGTACCTATTTTTTTAGTCCACACAATTTCTTAATAATATCCTCAGTTTGGTATCAGTAACTAGCATCTTTACATAATATATGGTTACTTTTTAAAATATGCCTTCCTTACTAATTAGATTTCAAATCTGACCAGGCATTTTAGTTCAAAATTAGTGGAGTAAATAATAGCACCTCTTGTTAGTCTGTTTCTAGGGCCACAGTGCCTGATTTATCTTCTTCTTAGTGGATCCACCATAGTGGATCATCTGTTTCCATTTTTTCCTGTCCTCTGCATCTTGCTCTGTCACGCCAACCACCTCCATGTCCTCTCTCACCACATCCATAAACCTTATCTTAGGCCTTCCTCTTTTCCTGTTACCTTGAAGCTTCATCCTTAGCATCTTTTTCCCAATATACTCTGCATCCCTCCGCAGCATATGTCCAAACCAATGTAATCTTGACTCTCTGGCTTTGTCTCCAAACCTTCCAACCTGGGCTGACCCTCTAATATACTTATTCCTTATCCTGTCCACCCTCGTCACACCCAGTGCAAATCTTAACATCTTCAACTCTGCCACGTCAAACTCTGACTCCTGCCTTTTTATCAGTGCCACTGTCTCCAACTCATATAACATAGCTGGTCTCACTACCCTCTTGTAGACCTTCCCTTTCACTCTTACTGGTACTCGTCTGTCACAAATCACTCCTGACACTCTTCTCCATGCACTCCATCCTGCCTGTACTCTCTTCTTCACCTCTCTTCCACACTCACCATTACTCTGAACTGTTGATCCCAAGTATTTAAACTCATCCACCTTCGCCAACTCTACTCCCTGCATCCTCACCATTCCTCTATCCTCCCTCTCATTCACACACATATATTCCATCTTAGTCCAGCTGACCTTTATTCCTCTCCTCTCTAGAGCATATCTCTACCTCTCCAGGGTCTCCTCAACCTGTTCCCTACTCTCACTACATATCACAATGTCATCTGAAAACATCATAGCCCACGGGGACTCCTTTCTGATCTCGTCTGTCTACCTGTCCATCACCATCACAAATAAGACAGTGCCTGATTTATGTTAGTAACAAAACATTTTTCTTGAGTTTTTATGTTAGTCTCATCTTCTTTATCTCTCTTTCATACACATTTCTCTTCTGTCACTTCAACTCTTTGCATTTAAAGTCATTCATGTTGCAACAGCTTCATCTAAATCAGACAGAAATGAATTCTATAGCTTCCAAGAATGAGTACTGTTTTTTTTTTAAATGGCCTACTGCTTTATTGAAATATCTGATTGTAGACATTCCAGCCTCACAATATACAATTATAAAGGTAAAGCAATGCATAACTTTATGTTTCTTCAGCTTTCAAATGACTAAAAGCACAGCAGAAGTAAACAAATTAAGATATTTAATGCCTCACATGAACTAGCCCACCGATGTATTCCATTGACCTATTTTTTACTGTTTTTCCCAGTGACTTCAGTGTGTTGTGTTGTCTGTTTCTAATGAATTGGGATTTAGGTAAGTTGTACTGATTTACATGAAAAGTGTTTCATGAATGGATTTTTACTCTTCTTCAGAGGTAAATTTTAATCATTGTTTAAAATGATAGTTCATTAACTGATGTATAATGATGGTTTTATGACGGTTTGTTAATTTTATAGATTATTTATTTATTTTTACATGGTGAAGATAGAACTGGGTTTGTTTTACCATCAATTCTATTCTCTATTTGGCCAGTTGCAGTTGTTTTATTTTGCCTTTTATTGTTTTACTTTAACCATTTCATTATAACAAGGAAAATGTTCCATTTTCAGGGAGGAGGATTTAGGTGTGCAGTGTTCTTGGATTCAGGGTAACTGCATGAATTTTGTTTCTCTGAGTAAAGCAGTTACTCAGACAGAATTTTGAAACATTCTTTACATTTAGGCATAATCAGAATTTAAAGGACATGTTATGTCATGAGCGTATACCTCTCCATGAGATGAGGTTATCTGTCACCAGACAGGGTACTTTTCCATGTAGGCGCTGTAAGGCCTGTCCACTGATTAATAGTCAGAATAAGTTTGAATACCCTGTTACTAAGAAAAGTTATGTTTTTGATTTGTATGCTGACTGTCACACCACAAATATTGTTTATTTGGCTTTGTGCAGAAATTGCACAAGTTTCTATGTTGGTAAGACTAATTGCAAATTAAAAGACAGAATTTTGAAACATATGCCTTCTATATGGTTGAAGGATCTACATAATGCTTTATACCAACATATTGAGGGTAATCTGGCACATAGTTTTTCTTTTATGGTTACTCAAAAGGTTATTATGAATGTTAAGGGGTGGAGATGTAGTAAATAAAACTGAATACGATGAAATAGGATGGATTTTAGAACTGGGAGTTGATCGACCCCCAAGTATAAATGGAAATGTTCCTTTAAAACCAGCCCTTAAAAAATGGAGGGTAAAGTACTGATGTATGATTGGTTAATTGTAAATTTAAATTTGTTTTCAATATTGTTCGTTTTTACCCATTTTGTATGTTCATCTGAAGACGGGCTTGTCCCGAAAGCACTTATGAAGAGATTTTATTAGAGTTTGGATTTTACTTGGCCTGTTGGTTTGCTGTTCTGTACATTTTTCTTCATGTTAATATATATGGTCAGGCCAGTCCTTCAGTACTGATGCTGTTTTATAGCCCATGGAAGCAGGGAGACCTCAAATTGCATAAACAGCTGAACAGAAGAGTTGTTGAGTTGGGTGATTGTATACATCACACTTGGAAGTGTTGTCACCTGAACATTTGGGGATGATTAAGCATATACAGAGAGATGAAGAAGAAATATAATCGTTCTTGTTTTTAATGTCTTTGATATACTGGAGGTTTTTCAGCTTATTAAGTCTCTGGGTGGAACGTAGGCACATGGCTTGTGGCTTTTGATATGGGAAGACAGCATATTCATGTAGAATTAGGTTATCATTTTCCTGCCTGGGCTTTAGGCTTAGCAGTTGTTGAAGGATCACCAACATTTTCTTAGATGACTTAATTTTCTTCAAGTCCAGTTTGTAGTTTTCTTGTTAGCAAGAAATTAATATTGCAGAACAAAAATTTTGTATACAAAGAGTAGTAAATGTGACAAAATATATGTATATACATAAAAAGAAGTAGAATAAGGGATAAGGGGCAGAGCAAGTAAAAGGAAAGGCAAAGGGGTATAAAAGGAGAGGCGTAATTGTGTGGCATATGTCTATATATATGCAATTTTGATGACAGCAGGAAGGGTATGGTGTATTTTGCAGTATATGCAATAGTCTGGAATGCTGGACATTATTTTGAGCTTTCTATTATAATTGCGAGACCCATTAAAAAGTGAAACTAAAGGAAAACAGTGAATATCAAGAACTGCTGATGATCGACATATACATCACTGTTGCAGTAGCCCCTTGTTACTGTACAACTTTCAATGCTTGTCCTTAGCTTGAGAGGAGCTCCATATAAAAGCACTTGGAGTGTGAATATCCATTGAGCTTTTTTGTCACTGAAAAGCACTCCTTTGGCAGGCCTTGTGGAACTGTCAGTCAGTTAGCAATCGTGCAAGAATGGGCAGATAACTCCCCCATTGGAAAAAATCTTCCACTAAATCTATTTTTCCTGAGAAAATCTTGGTTTTTTTTGTGGCAGAATTATTGTGTTTTCTAGGAAACTAATTGCTTTTAGGACTGGCATCTCTAAGGGAGTTTTTGTGTAAAAAAAATGTATTTTTTAGCAGAATTTTTCTTCAGGTATTGTGCATTTGGGGTAAGATACCATGCTTAAGGAAGACTGTTAGTGGTTTACTTACTTTGGTACCACTTGTTCTCTACCTTACCTTTTACAGACTCTTTCAGATTCTGTGGTGTCATTCCTAGCTTACCTATGGAACAACCATTTGTCTCTATGGTCGTACCTTCCCCTGTTTGCAAGAAGAAAGCTTTTAGGGAGTGTTTAGGTATCAGGACAGCTCATATTTTGCAACAGCCACTGATGAGTGACTCTGTTGTGCCATCTTGTTCTTCCTCAGACCACTCATCTTTTTTCCCTGGTCCCCTTGGTGTTATACCTAGAGCCACCAAAGACCAGGGGATAGCCACATCCTCTGTAAGGATGCCCATGGCAAGCAAGGGAAGACCACTCTTGTTGGTCTAAGGGAAAGGGTCAAGCAAAGGTTCTTCCCTCAGCCAGGATGGAGTACCTGAATTTGGGATACGTATACCTACTATGGCTCAGCCATTTTCCAGGGAGCTTGCTAGAAAAGATGATCATTGTGAGAAAACTTTCCAGACTCTAGTGTCAATCTCTATGGACAGATAAGATTTACTGGGATTTGCTGAGAAGCTCATTATGTTTTTTGATTTCCTATCAAAGATTTATCTTTTTTTAGACTGTGGTGGTGGTGCTGTGGTAGCATTGTTGCCTCACAGTTAGATGTTGCCCGTTCGATTCTCAGTCAGAGTGTCTTTTGTGTAGTGACATGCGTGAATGGGTGTTCCTTCATTGAAGGTTGTGCGTTAGGCCTGGCAAGCCAGTACATAAAAATCTACTGCCAATCATTAGCGGACCGGAGTTCCACTGTGGCGACCCCTAACCGGGAAAAGTCGAAAGACACAATCTATGAAAAACAAAAGTGTTTTTTTCAGTAAGAACAAAATGAAATTCCTATGTCACAGAAAATGTATTATACTTTGTCCTACTTAGATATGCCTGCATCTGCAGCTATTTCTTCTGTTTTACCTGCATTAGATAATGCTGTTCTCACAGATTCTAGTTTGCCTAATAGTCAACCACCTGCTCTGTGGAAGGCTGACAAATTATACATTGATCCTCAAACTTATAGGTATTTGATTTTCAGCCTAATAGCAGATCCACCAGTAATTTCTCTATCTAAAACTGCTTCTACTTTTAAATTTCAGGATTTTAACCTGTCAAGCTCATATGTTAAAGTATTTACTTTTATCTTCTGAGAACATACCAACGTTTATTGTTAACCTTATTTTTTCTGAGGTAAAAAAGAAAAAAAAAATCAGTGAATGCCTCACTAACAACTGTACCTAATGTTACTAAGCATGTTTTAAAGTCTGCTCATGATGCAGCTAATTCTGCCTGCAGAGCTGCTGCTTCTGGGTCTGTAAAGAAAAGTTTGGCTTAGCTTTATTCTCCAAAACCTTACTAAACGATTCATAACTAAAAATTTAAATTCTCTCTTTGACAAAGAAGTTCTTTTGGGTTTTTCTTCTGCTGAGGTCCTCAGGAAGTGTAATCAAGGAGTGACTCAATTATTTCAACCCTCCTTTTTTCTGCAAGACTTTTATTGAATATAATGCTAAGTTAGCTCAATAACAAATATCAACAATGCAAATGTTTGACAATTAATAAATAACGAACCATTTACAATATATATACATGAATGCATACCTATCATTGATTATCCCATATGCATGCAGGTACTGAAATTAATTGAAAATAACTATTTCAAATTAGTCATTAAATTAACACATAGTTTCTATCAGTTTCCGAATTTAGGCAGATTTGTTGGAGACAGTCAACACCTCACGAATATCCATTTGCCTTCTCACAGAGCAGACTGTTAAAGAAATTCTGCTCCAGGAGTCCTCGCAAACAGGCCTGTAAGACAGGTGCTTTCTCATATCCATTAAAGTAGATACTTGCTTTTTAATTTAAATCTTCAAAATTTGGAGAGATTGAAGATTTCCTTTTTCTAGTAATGGTCTTTCTGGTTACTGCTAAAATAGTCCATAGAAGGTGTCATTGATACTTTCTCAAGAAACTTTGAGAGGGAGAATTAAAAAGAATAACATTTATAGAAAGTAACAATGTGTCTGTCCATATAGCATGAAGAAATGTTATGTTTTCCCAATATAGTGATAAGTTTCCTATTAGCATTACAATGTTCTTTACACCTCCAACAACTGGAATTCCTAAATTTTTAATTTTTGTTAAGTAAATTGGATATAATAAAGGATATAGACTAACAAGTAAACACTTTCTATGAATGAACTACAGAAGTATCATCTATTGTTTTTAACATCACTAACTTGTCATCATGAGAGAAGTCGCTTTCTCTTTCTTGTAATAAGTATTTTTTAGTTCTTTTCTTTTCTTATGCTGTGTTGCTGTTTCCTTTCTAACTAACTTATTTTCAATAAGCAAAACAAGTGATAAAGGGAGACATTAAACAGGAGTTTAAAAGCCTCTAAAAATCAAAGGGAGTCCTCCCATTCAGCATGTATATTTATCTGTTCAGGCTACCACACCCCAACAACCTCTCCATATCTCTGACACTTCATCTTCAATTGTGGTATCAAGATGTTACAGACAAATGAGTTTTAAATGCAATGCAGTAGGTGTACACTTGTTAATGGAAATCCCTCTTCCTGCTCCAAGGGTTTACTGCTTGACCTGTGAGCCAAATCTCCATGTTTCCTCTTATTAAGAATCAGATGCTTGTTCAGGAAGTAATAGAACCAGTTCTCTGGGCAAAGACTTTTATTCAAGAATTCTTTTTTTCTGATGCCAAAGAAGGAAGGATCCTGGAGCCCTGGGCTGGACCTATCCTTTTTAAATCTTCTTGTCAAAATTCGTAAATGTAAACTGTTATCCCTTCAGTCCCTTCTGCCTCTGCTCCCGGCTCTGGCTTTCATGATAAAGTTAGATTTAAAAGATGCCTATCATCACATTCCAACTGGCAAGCTGTTTGGACATTTTAAAGTTTGCTGTATCTGGCTTACATCATCAGTTCTCTGTCTTACCCTTTAGACTCTCCACTGCACAGATGGTATTCACAAAGTATCTGGCCCCAATCATTGTTTATTGCAGACTTTAGGGCATTTATATCTTTCCATTTTTGGGTGGTTGTCTTATCTTTGCAGATTCTTTTTCCAGTTATCAAGAGTCTTTAGCAGCTTTTCAGAATCTTCTACTTATTGTGCATTTTCAAATCAAGATAATCACACCCAATCCCATGCTCTCTAAAATCTCCCCTAAGTAAGGAATCCACCCAAACTAGAAACTACAACTTAATCTATATTCATTATACATCAAGCCCCAACAACTCCCTGCCACTAGATTACAGCTAAAAGTCCCTCCAACTTGCTCCATAACCCATGCCATAAAAGACAAGTAATTATATGAATAGCTTCCCACCTAGTGTTCCATTAACCATCCACATTACCCCCAGATCCTAACCCATACTAAATACTCCCATTTAGAGTCATCCCTAAAAACAAGGGAATTAAACAACCACTATAATATTTATACTAAATCTAGAACATCCAGCTAAAATTAAAATCAACAGCTCAAATAGACAAACAAATAATAATATATCAGCTCCACAAATCAAAATCCAAAACAAAAAATAACCCATCCTCAATTGGTTACAAACAAACACAAAACAAAACTCCCTCTAGACTCCCACCTCAAACTACTCTCTCCCACCATCCCCCCAAGCTCCATCACCATCTTACCTCCTCAACTGGTCTGACACATCATCTAAGTTCTGTCACAAACCAATGGCAACAATCCCACCTTCATGGCTTCCCCTGCAATAAATAGTCTCAAACCAGAAGTCAAAACTCCACTCACCACAAACAGTCACCAGACAGCCACTGTGAGTAAGAGCCCCAGTCCTACTCCCAAAGAACCTTAGTCAGTAGAAACAGTTCAGCTCCTTGAAAACTCCTCAAAAAATACAACTCAACTATCCCTACCATCAACACCTAATAAAAAAAACCTATACCCAGCCCCACTCACTCACATCTCACTAATACCTTAACCCACTCACATTCATCTCATCACACCTCAATCTAGATTATCAGCTGAATTTTACCTTCTACAGATCCTGCAGTTTGAATTTTAATACTACCTTCAAGATACATCCTTCACCAAACCACTCCCCTACCATAATTCACCTAAAACAACCTTGCAAGAAACCAATCTCCCCATAAAGCCTGTCAACCCCTAAAAAACCAAAACCTCTAGTAAGACAGAAATTCCTGGAACCCAAAAATAGAACTCCTAGAATAATAATACAGGACAAATCCCCATACTAAATGGGGTAATCCCTAATATAACACAGCCTCCCCAAACATTTCCAGTGGTCCATACAAACCACATCCCCCCCTCCATAAAGTCAGCACCTAAACCCCACACTCCCTCACCTCTCAAAATTCCTTAACCTCCCTCAACACACACACCAGAAAAAAATATTACTTTACCAAGCAACACAAAAACCATTGCATAAACCACCCAACACCACCAAACTCCCTCCTCCCCTACCTTCCCTTCTTTTCTCTCCTGTTAAAGTTTTCTCCCTCTTTTCATCTCTAACTAAACTTAAAAACCAAAAAACCAAATCTACCACAGCCAGCCAAGAGAATACCTACAAATCGCAGCTGATGTTCTGCCTACAAATGCAGCTTCTGTTTCAAGCCTACCATCCAGAGTCTTGCCTAACCGACCTCCACGAAAGAAAAAGATTGCTCCCACAAAGTCCACATAATACAGAATTCAACCAATTACCGCCACATAGCACTCCTTAATTACTCTCCATGAATTACCTCTTCACTCTCCAAAATACTACTCTCAGGATTACCACTCTAACATACTCCTACCTCCTCTCAACAACCTCTCCCACCTCAACCTCCTTTCCACCACTGCCACACTCTTCTACCCTAACACTATCCTACTCTCCTTTACTAATAAATTACTCCTTCATACTTTCACTATTCTGCCTCTGCTACTGACCATCTCCCACACAAAGCATTTATCTACATCAAACAAACACTCATCCTCCTCACATCAATAACCTATCCACAAACAATGTTCACAGTTAACTGTCTGGTCACCAACTGGTTTCTCTGTTCAACAGATCGAGCCTGTCTCCTTAACTACATCAGTCTCCATAGGGTTCCCTGGGGGTTCCCCCAACCCCTACTCTCCTTAAGGATCTATTCTTTGACCCCCACTCTGCCACCTGTTCTGGCACAATCCCAGCTCTACACTCATACAATACGGCACTCATGCCATACATCATATACTCAATGCAATCCCAAACCCTGCGGAAGCTCCTTTTTCCTCTGTTGAAACATAGTTATCCTTCTCTGTTTAATACGATGCCCAAAAAAAAAACAAACTAAACAAAACCCAACCCTCACAACTCACACACTCCAAACCCTCCAACAACTAAACAACAACTCTCACTTTAACATCACAACACAAAACACAACACCACACTATATACCCAACTGAACACAAAAATTTGAACTTGACAATATCCAACAAAATAAAAAATTCCACAAAAAAACTAATAAAGCTTATAAAAAATAAAACTGGGCAAAGAGCAAAAATAAAGCAATTTCCAATTAAATTCAAAAAAGATTTCAATAGCAAATTTAACCCTTATTCCACCCTACCCCATACTCTCAATATATACCAACCTAAGGCAACCTAAT
This sequence comes from Protopterus annectens, assembly GCF_019279795.1. Lineage (NCBI taxonomy): Eukaryota > Metazoa > Chordata > Ceratodontiformes > Protopteridae > Protopterus > Protopterus annectens. Next base: position 1,521,158,087 of record NC_056725.1, on the reverse strand, counting down.
CTAAACAAAATCGCCACTGCTACAACAACACAACAACAATACAAAGCCACAGGCAAGCTCTGGGTTGAACCACACTCTGTCTCTCACTTGCTGAACTGGACTGACGAACTCCCTCACCTCCTTCAGTGGTATCAACTCTCACTCACTCTCCAAAAACTAGTAAACCATCCACCAAATGTCCCATCCTCCCATCCTCCAACCACTAAACCACCAGACCACAAAATCCAAAGATAAGCAGTAAAGCGGTAAACTCTCACTAAAGCCAATAACTCTCTCTAGGTTCTCTCTTGGTCTTATTAAACCTACTCCCACCCACAATTACCTCCACCACTATACCCTACCATACCACCATGCCATCTTCAAAACTTTACTAAAAGCGCAAAAAAACTAAAACCTTGCAACTGGCTATCCCCTCCAAACTCATCCCATCATCCCACCACCCCAACCTTTCTTTCACTCCACTAACTACCTTTTAGCAAGCTCAGATGCTCAATCATAAGCCCTTATTTATTTAACTTCTACGAACTTCTTCTTCTTGTAACATTTGTTAACATCTGGTATTGTCTACTGATGTACTTATGTTCTTCATGTAAAAATATTGTAAAGTAATTGCTATGTAAATTGTTAATCACTATGTAAATCATGTATATACTGTCTGTTTATTTTAACTGTGGGCTTTCAGAAATCTATTCTCTTCCTTGATTACAGAATTGCATTCCTAGAGCACCTGTTAGTTTCTGCCCTGAGAAGAGCTTTTCTTCCTCCAGACAAAGTACAGATGTTTTAACAGTTCTCCCCGATGTTCTACAATCACAGCCTTGTATTTGCAAGGACATTTCTCAGGATTTGGGGTTACATGGCATCAATGATTCTCATGCTCCCCCTGACTAGATTCCACATGAGGAAAATTCAGTTGTACCTCTGATCAATTTGGACTCAACATCTATACCCTTTCTCATTTCAGATCCCAGTTTGGGGATCTGTAGAGTGTGTGACTCTATGGTAGGTAGACCAGATGTCTTGATATCCAGGTCTCCCACTCTCCTTTCATTTAGTCACTATAGATGCATCAGACCTAGCATGGGAAGTGGTTTCCAAAAGGATAAAAGTGCAAGTTATGTAGAGCCCTTTAGACTGATAGAAGTACATAAATGTCAGAGAGAGATTTTGGCAGTGATCAGTGCTTTGAAAACTTTAAACCATCTCTGGTCCCCAGGACCTTTGAAAGTTTACACAGACAACCCCGCAGTGAAGTAATACACAAACAGACAAAAGAGTACCAGATCCTCTTCTCTTTCCAAACGTATTACGATAACCTGGGAGATAGCAGCTCAGCTCATGTTGACTCTTCAGGCTTTATACATTTTGTTAGACAAAATTTGATTGCTGACAAGCTCAGCAGGAACAGGATAGGACTTCCCTCCTTCACCCATGGAAACTTCATCCTGGAGCCTTCCATGAATTGATCCAACTGTCGGAACACCTCAGGAATAACCATTTGCCTTCTCACAGAGCAGACTGTTAATGAAATTCTGCTCCAGGAGTCCTTGCAAACAGGTCCGCAAGACAGGTGCTTTCTCATATCCATGGATGGGAATGTTCATGAATACTTTTACACCTTTTCCAATGATACCTAGGGTTTTTCTAAAGATCCAGAAGGACTCTCCAAAAACTGTGGTGGCGATTCCCTTTTGGCCTGGATAACAGACTCTCATGGAATGGATTTGTTCACAAAAATAGGGGTTGTTTGATACACTCCATCCTAAAAACTCTTCATCTAACTGCATGGATAATAGAATTTTAACACCTTTTAGACACCATTTAGACACCTACTTTTCGGAGGACATTAGGCAGGTATGAAAAAAAAGTTCCTGCTAGGAAATGACGTATATGCAAATGCTAAAGCTTTTATGGTTGGCACCTAAGAACCAAGACTCTCTTCAAGCCTGTTTGCCTCTGGCTCTTGATTATTCATGTGAGTTACAGTCCCTGGCCTTTCTTATTCATTTATCAATGAGCAAGTGTCATCCGTATCTTTTCTTCTGCCCTCTGAACCCCACTCATACTTTCTAACCATATTCAAGTTAAACAGTTTTTAGAAGGGTTTATTTATTTTATTTGAACTTTTATTTTGAATTTGTTAACTGAAGGTAAAGCACTGATCCCACTGGACCTATTTCAGTTTCAGCTCGGGGTAAATACAGTAGATACATGACATAATGTACAGAGTGAATGACAAAATGCAATATGTACATACCTATTATATACAAAGTGAGTATCATAACTGGCTTGATATCACCAATTAAAAACTGTAATTAATATAGATTTTTAAAGTCACATAGGCATAAAAACACCAATATATATAATTGATAGGTCACTTAACTATTGCACTTATATTTTTATTACACTCATATAATTTTCATCATTTTGTTTCTAAGAAAACATTTGATGTTTATTAGATCAAAACAGAAAAAAGGAATTTTTTTTACCATTTACAATCTTTGGTATCTTTACGGAGGGCATTATTTTTATCTCCCTTTTTGATAACATAAATGTGTTTTCTTATTCTGTCCTTCAAACACCTACTAGTCATACCTACATAGTAGGTGTTACACCCTAAGCAAAGATAAATATATGTATACTAGTCCTCTAGAATTGCAACTAGATAATCCTGGTACTGAAATCATATAATTTACATGCTTTAGGCTAATGTAGGGTCCTTCTAATATATATCGACACATACTACACCCCCACAGTTATACATTCATTTGTTCTTAAGTGAACATACCACAGATTGTAAAGGGTACAAAAAATTCCTTTTATATATTGGTGTTTGTATGTCTATGTGTGTTAAAAAGAATCTATATTAATTAAGGCTTTTAACTGATGATTAAACATTAAACATGATTAAACATCTGACATTTTTAGATGTTTTTCATTGGTTTATATGTTTTATAAAACAACTGTTTGTTATGATGGTATTCTGAAGAAGTCTGGTTATATTTGACGAAAGTGAAGAATAAATGTGTGATACGCTGAAGGTTTTCTTCCTGAATTTTTGTTTCATTTGCTGTTGAATAATATTTTTTGTTAGGATCCATCCACCTAGGTTGCTCCTCCTCCTTAGGATCTTAACTTTGTGTTTGAAATGATTATTCTTTTTTCATTGGAACCAGTCCATCATGCTGAATTGAGGTTCTTAAAATTGAAGACCTCTTCTACTCATTGCTCTTACTTCAAGTAGGAAAGTATATGAGTTACAAGGGTCTACTTCACATGACTGAAATTTCATTTGACTGACTTTCATTTGACCAAGACCAAAATACCTAATTTTCAAAATACTGAACACTCACTTGACTGAAACTCATAATACTGAAACATTGCAATGCTAAATTTCAAAATACTAACACTTAAACCATAGACATGCACACTCACAACAACAATAACTAACTCTTTTCAGAACTTAAAAACTACTTATGTATCCTCTTAACAGAAACTATATAATATAAAACCATACTAGGTGGGGGGCTGTGCTCCCCTCACCCCCCAACTATATATAGTAACTCCAGGGTCACACTACAATCAGGAAAAGGGCATATACCTTTAACTTACATTATAGTAGTCTACAGACTCCCACTACTGCTGGGAACGCACAAAACATCCGCCATATTACTTGAGATACTTCCCATAAAAATGTAAACAGACATACCCACATTTGGAAACGTTGCAACACTACTTTCTACATGACTATCGGTATTCTGACAATCAATTATAAGTTACAGTAATTCTTTTTATCACAAGCAAGTCACAGGAGAAGGGAAACATACATCATGTCTATGGCTTACAATTCAGTATAATGAGATTCAGTCAAATGCGTTTTCAGTATTTTGAAAATTCGGTATTATGGTCTCGATCAAATGAAATTCAGTCAAATGAAATTTCAGTCATATGAAGTAGACCCAAGTTACAAGTACTTGGTGAGTCAACCCTATGTCATTTTTCTCAAGGACAGGGTTTCTTTGTGAGTTATCTTTTTTTTATGCTAAAAGTCTTATCAGGGTTTACTTTAACACAGACAATTAAGCTCCCTGTTTTCTTTTTGGAACCAAAGAAGAAGGGAGAAAGGAGTTATCACACTCTGGATGGTTACAGGCTGCTCAGACACTACCTTGGCAACACTTGAACCTTCAGGAAAGCTGACTAGCTACTTGTTTCCTATGAAGGTAAGAAGAAAGGGCAGCTAGTGTTACAGCAGACTATTTCCAGGTATCAATCTCATGTTATATTTACCATAATAAGAAATTCCAGGCAGGGGAAGGGTGGACTCAAGAAGTATTCCAGAGTAGCAGTTTGGCCCTCTGTATATACCTTTACAAAGTATTACAAATTGAATTATTTTTCCAGGTCTAGAACACTCTTTGCTAGGACCATTCTCCAGGGGCTCCTGAAGTGTTACTTTATTTGACACATCCCTTCTTAGTTTCTAAACTCTGGTAATCTACCCAAATAGCTTAGGCTACAGCAACAGTAATCTGTATGTTGGACACAGTACAGTTGTCTAAGTAAACTTACCGTAAGAACAGATGTTATAATAGATCACTGTTGCAATAGCCACCCCTCCATTCAGCCCTCCCCCCTTATTTTATTTTTTTTCCTTTTGTGTTGCCTGAGTGTGGATTATACATCCTTTCGTATATTGTTTACTGTTGGGCTTCTTTCCTAGCATTGTTCTTTCAAGGCTTTTAACTACCTTTTTAGGGAAAAAAAATGTTCTGAGGACACTCGCTCTCTAAATGTCTTTGTGTGGAGCTCCTCTTGAGCTCCTGACAGACTGTGTGGGAGGTGCCTTTAAGCTTTGAAATCTGGATAGTCACAAGAGGTAGGACCCAAACAGTTTAGGCTACTATAACAGTGATCTATTGAACATCTAGTGTTATGGTAAGTTTACTTACACAACAGTACTTTCCCTTTTAAAGTTATTTTCTTGGGAAAGCCCCCAGTGTGAGGATCTGCACCCCCACACCCCCACAACTATAAAATTGCCATACCTTTGAAAAAAGGCAATACTCCAAGACACTGCTTTCTCAGACATAGTCCCTATTTTTACACACACAGTCTCGATGTTTGGGACTTGCACATTGAGTCTCAGAGTTTAAAACTGTTACCCTTATATTTTATAAGATGGCAGCGTCTGTGTACAAAATGTGAAGATGTCCAGTTTGGGTGGTGTTGAATTAGAGGTATATGTCAGCACGGAGTATTTTTTGAATTTTTGCCATTTCTGACATACAGTACTAAATATAGTAGGATATGTAAAGTATTGACTTTTGGTACTATAAGTGGAGTAGTCTACAGATTTAGATGTTGAATGATTTTTGACGGTGTTTGAATGCATTGACTTACTTGTATTTTAATGTGGTCACAGAGTTTGCAAAGAAGGGTTTGGAAGTAAGCAATCCAAAGCTTTTGTGGACATTCCTCATGCTAGCCATTTAGTTAATAGGAATGCCTTCAAAGAAATTTTGGAGCACTGCAACATTATTAGCAAGCATGATTAGATGATAGATAATGTGCCAGAGTTATAATATTTTGATGAGACTAACATGTCAAAAATTGCTCTGGTAATCTTTAATATTGGCTTCTGAGATTCAGCTGAGGTGGTTCTGTGCCTGCTGAAAGGATGATAAGCACTTGTTTGTAATTTATGGGTGGAAACAAGAATTAATTATAGTTAAGTTACTGACTTTGGGTAATGCATGTGTAATAGAACTTTAGACATTTTTGGTGAAAGACTATTTAACATATGTTTATTCTCAAAGAGCAGGGTACATACTTTTGAAATAGAAGTATTCTGGCCAGTTTATTGATTGGTATGCGTCTGAAAAAAATCTATGATACAGGCTGCTGCTTCAGGGAAGGGAGGCAGCTTACAGACTGTATAATGTTATTGTTTTTTGAACACTACATATTATGTAGTGAAAATAAAAATGTTATTTCATGTATTAAGATAAATTTGTTGATGATTAGCTAATGTATTTATTATGCATAGAGTCATACATGAATAACTAGGTTATCAATTTGCAGACTGTTACAGTCTAGCCAATAATCAGAGATCAGAATCCAACCTTATACCTTGTATTTGGGAGGTAAAATCTTTAACCACTATGCCAAACCCTATTATTAATACATTATTAATTATGAAGGCATAACTGTTAAAGAGGAAGATCATTTTTATAGCCGGTAAAACTGTGAAAGGGAAGAATTATCTTAATAAGGATGTCAGAAAGAAGAAGACAGAAATATAAGACAGACAGAGAAGTTGTTGATAGGCTCTGACTAGGTCATGAGTTTTCATAGGATGATTTACAGGGTTTTCATTAGGTGGTTGTAGCAGTTTCTTTTATAATCAAAGCTGTTAACAAGCTAAGACCAATCTGCTTGACTGTTGGTTATGACAGGGTTGAGGTGGGTTTGGTTAGCAGTGGGCTTGGGTAACTTAAAGTTGTATGGTGTCTAACAGCAGCACTCATGGTCTTAGACTAGTGGTGATCTGAACTGGTTGACAATCAAGTGTCTAAAAAAGAACCAAATCAGGTACCTCCTGTAGGAAGGAAGAAAGGCTGCTAACAGTTATATGTTACTGAAATAAATTTAGATAATGTGAATTAAATATCACTTTGGGCAGAACATAGATATCTCTATGTTTTAAATCCTAGTTGTTGAAAATAATCAGTTATGTAATAAATGTTTCTATTGTTATGTGACCATTTATGAACAACAGCAAAAGCAATAATAATTTCAGATACGCAGATTAACGTTTTAGATTATAACAGATCGCATGCAGGCAAGTACATAATATAAAGCTGTCATGTATTTATTTTTTCTTTCTGTTCATTCTAACATTTAAAAGCAGAGGCATATATACCTTATTGGAAGAACAGGCAAACATTTTTTGTCTAAAGTTCAGACCATACTTTTTTAGATTCTTTCCTAAAACATATACTGAATAAGAAGAACATGAATTTGGCAAAATCGCTCTGTGCAAAAGAAGGATTTTGTATCAGGTCTCACATTGTAATGTGAAAATGTTTGCCTATTGAAATATCAGGACTCAAACTGACAAGTCCCAACATGCATATAAGAAGATGGAACATGCTGGAGAAGAGCAGATATCGAGCATCATTGTTGTGCTTTAAATGTCTTTATTACAAGGGAGCGAGCACCCCTGCATTTCCATATCCCCAAACATATATACAACCCAGAGAGTGCCATACAATGGAGATAAGGGAATAGTAATCTCGGACTTAGATGTAACTCTGGATTTTCAACTCTTCATTCTCCACATTAAAGGCTGCCCCAACCTTTCACATGGTTACTGTGGAAAGCAGTTTTCTTCGTGCCATAAATTCATGAGGCGACAGGTGCTGACTGAGGTTTCTTTTTTGGGGATAAGCTCTTTATCTATGTTTATAAGGGCCTCAGGGCCATTTGCCTAGTAACCTCCTGTTATCCTATGATCCTATGAGCACACCACTATTCTGCTGTAACAGGAATGTTTTCTAAAATTGTCAATGTATGAATGCTGGCATTGCTTTTCCTATAGGACTTTCTGACCAAAATGTGGTGGCAATGTTACTGTTTAAAAAGTGGTAATATGAAATGAGCTGTCACATTTCAAAAAAGTAAACCTATACCTCAGACAAATGAAAATAGACTGACTGTGGTGCAGGTTTGTTTTAAACAGAAATTTTTATGATGGAGTGATGAAAGAAAAAGCACTGAATCAAAGTATTTGTTCTTACATCTATGGCTGCAGATGGATTAATCCTAGATGACTGGAAGAGTAAAAGAAATCTACTTTAAATTTGCAACTGATTACCTTATTTAGTTGATTCATTATTTACAAATGCCAGTGCAAAAAACTGAGTTACATGGTGATAAAAAAATATCAAACAGCAGAAACAGGAATATTTAACAAGAGGCTGTAGGTTTTCTTTATCTTTTTTTCATTTACCTATTCTCATTAATATAAGATATGTCAAAAACAATTAATTATATTGAAATGTCAATAAAAATATATTTTGATGCTATTAGTAATGCATTGAGAGGTAACGAGTATAAACTGAACCCTTTGGAAATTGGACTGAGCCAATGTGTATTACCTTCTATGTTTTGGTGTGTCAAACACAGCCCATGGTCCTTTTTTTTGTAGCATTTCATAAATTCTATTTAATTACATTTTAATAACATCAGCAAAAGAAAAAAATATTACAGACTCAAGCGTATCCATGAAAAATATATTAATAATGCAATATTTCTTCTCCCCATTAATTTAGTGCTTTATTGTATAGTCCCTATAAAGCTGACATGGTTAAGGGCTATGGTGCTATGATCTGCTTCACTGCCCAGTAGTAAATTATCAAAATCTAAAATCTAGAGGCCTCCAGGGGTATGGTCATTCAAGTGACACCATTGGTACTAAACAGATTAAAGTATATAGAAATACATTCATGTCACACTACTGGAACTAAACAGATTAAAGTGTATAGAAATTACACAAATATGAATCACTAAATAATTAATTTCACTGAAAATATGGCCTCAAAGCATGCATGATATATGCAATGCTGCCATAGCTAGATGCCCATGCCATCCACATCATCCACACTCAAGAATCAGCTTCTTTCTGACCATCCCACCAGACAGAGTCTGTCTCACCACTCTCTCTGGATTTCATTGCCTTCCAGTGCTGACTTATTCACAGTACCTTACTGCATCACACTTGTTACTAAGCCAAAGAATTATAAAGTCTAGACAGTCAGAGGCAGATTAAAGTAGCTTGTCACAATTTAGCAATACATACCCACTTATCCATTAAAAAATAAGTAAATCAATGATCAATGATCAACCGCAGTGTTTTAAAAAGTGAATAAATAAAAATAATTTAATTCAGAAAGAATGAGTTAAGCATTATAGCTAAATAAAATAAGCAGAAAAAACACAAGGTTGCACAGAGAAAAACAAAAAATAATAATTTGAACCAATAAATTAACAAGAAAGAAGAAAATCTGTGTACAGCTAAATATTTTCTTAGCTATTTCTTAAATAAAGTAATTACTGAGCTCAAACCTCTCAGTAGCAAAATGTCTAGATGTCATAGTTATCAACATACATTCAGGGAACAGACTCAGGTCTGTACTTCACAGGCTTCAAGGTAGCAGTGTATATTACTTTTTTTTTCTTTTTTTTGCTCTTTGTGCCCTGATTATCAACTATTTGGCTTCCTCAATTTCCATACAGAAGTCATAGATGCAGTTAAGCAGATTTTCACATTTACCTCTTACTGAATTTCATTTCCTGCTCCTAACTAGCCATCTCCTTTCTAATTGTGCTTTTACAGCTCTTTAGTTCTGTTACCTAGGTTTATTCACAGATAATATTATTTTGTCTGCTGTATATTTCACAGTTTATGTATGATTGCTGTAAATAATTGTTGTGCTTCCCAACAGAAGACAGTAACAAACTTTAGCCAACTTCTTGCCCTTTCTTGCACTGCATAGAAAAAGGTCACAAGTTCTCCTATTTTTCACACTACTGAAAAATACACATTGCTTATGCTATCAAATATTTTTAGTCTACCTGACACAGATTTTATAAGATGAATTGCAGCTCACAATTCTTTTACCGTCTGGTTCAGAAAACAGTGGCACTTTTATTTGGAAACATCACATTGCCATATGCTTCAGATAGCTCAGTGCAAACTATGTCATGCTAACTCATCTCAGTATCTAAACTTAGGGGCAAATTCCATAATTTCGCTGATGTACGTTTAACACTTACCATCCCCATCAATATCAACAGCACACGCATCTCCTTCCCCATTATTGTCTGTATCAATCTGCGCAGGATTGTTCACAAAAGGACAGTTGTCACACTGGTCTCCTACTTCATCTTTGTCATAGTCGTACTGGTGTGGGTTGTAAAGCAATGGACAGTTATCCTGCAAAACAAAGTGATTGATTGTGACTGACATGCTAGTTTGCTGTTCCTTACTATGTCATACAGAAATTATGCATTTCACCACACATTAAACACATTGTTGACAAAAGTCGTGAACCAAAACCTGTCGGGTATGAGTCTGAGATAGAGGACACTATGTCCTCAGACTTGACTCTCCTTTGGAGGAACTTTCCTTCAGGGATACAGTATTAAAGATGTTGCAGCATTTTCAATGGGAAGGCAAACAGGTGTCAGACATGCAAAAATATAATGAAGTGATGCACATGGGGACTCAAAACCATCTGCCATCCTCCAGTCCTTGAGGCTTTGCAAGATACCTTTGCCATGGCTTTCTATGAACCCTGAACCCAACCTCCAGCCTCCAAGAAGCTTGACAATGTTATAAAGGTACAGACTCCCATATGTATGCATATATATATATATATATATATATATATATATATATATATATATATATATATATATATATATATATGTGTATGTGTATATATATATATATATATATATATATATATATATATATATTTATTTTACATTTCTTGACCTGGATAGTCCGTCTGGGTGTGAGCCCATTTTCAGTGGAGGCCAAGGGAGAAAAGCTCCAATAAAACAAATACAACATTGACAGGTACAGTGTCGGTTTACATAGAATTTAACAGAAATACCTAGCGACAATAAAGAAAGTACAATATACAGTAGGCACTTTAGTGAAAAGGAGAAAGTTATTACAATATAGTAAAGTCATATCTATATCTATATATATATATATATATATATATATATATATATATATATATATATATATATATATATATATATATATATATATATTTTTTTTTTTTTTTTTTGAGGGCAGGGGTCCATCTTTAGTTGATCATTTGAGTATACTTTAATACGTGTACATATGTATACCCTTACAAAAGAAAATAAATTATCAAATTATATTCTTATTGTAGGCAGCTGACAGGTGGTAACAAACAACTGGGAGTGGGATATAGGAGTCTATAAAATTTAGGGGATGAAATTTGATGTGGGCTTATGTGGTATTAGCCTTGCTTGGTGCAGGAGCAGAGACAGTTTTTAGTGAGGTGGTCTTTGAGCAGAGTTTTGAAATGGTGTAGGTTGGTAGCATTTAGGATGTGTTGAGGGATTGAGTTCCAAAGTTTAGAAATGTGGTGAAAGTAGAGGGTATCCCCGGCTTTGTTGTTGCTTTTGGATACTTGGAGGAATGTTTTGTGTGAGGATTGGAGTTGCTGAGTGTTGGCATATGATTGGAGTAATTGTTGTAGGGCTGGGGTTCTGTTTGGCTGGTATATTAGTTGGTGAGTAAAGACAAGTTGGGTATAGGTTAGCTGTTGTGGGAATTCTAGCCAATCTATTTGTTGTAGGGCAGGGCATTGGTGGGACCTATATGGGGAGCTAGTGCCAAACTTGGCTATTTTATTGTAGGCTGATTCCAGTTTGGTAAGGTCAGTTTTGTTAAGGTTTGTAAAGATGGGAGAAGCATAGAGAACAGTAGATAAGAGATGAGTCCTGGCGATGCTTAGTCTAGAATGGCTAGTTAGGAAAGGATTAATTCGGTAAAGAGAGTCTATTTGATGTGTGTTTTTTTAATGGTTTGAGAGAGGTGTAGGTCAAATTTTAAATTTCTATCAATTGTGGCATCTAGTAATTTGGTATGTGAGCTGGTGTTTATGATTGTGTTGTTGGAGGAGTGGATATGAAAAGAGGCTAAGGGATTGGGTGTTTTGGTGGGGAGAAATAGCATGAGTTTGGCCTTGTTTGGGTTCAGTATGAGGTTAGTGTTAGTTAGCCAGGTTTCTACTTCTAGGACGGATTGTTGTGTTATAGCCTGTAGTTGTGTTAGAGAGGGGGCGGAGCATATCAGGGTAGAGTCATCTGCATATTGGATGACAGAGGCAAAAGATCTGGATTTATGGAGTTGATTTGAGAAGATGGTAAAAAGTAGGGGGCCTAATACAGAGCCTTGTGGAACTCCTATGTTAACAGGGAGCAAAGATGATAGCTCCTGTTCCCATCTAAAAACCTGCTGACATTTGGTTAGATAGCTGTGGAACCAAGCTAGGGAAGAATAACTGAGATGTAATGTGGCCAGTTCTGACAACAGTTTTTGGTGTGAAAGTAGAGATCTAGAAAGATGGATGAGACATATTTATTCAGATTTCTGTGTTCATTTATTGTGTTAATAAAACTGAGGAGGGCTGTTGTGGTGCTGTGGTGGGACTGGAAATCCTGTTGTGTGTTTGATAGGAGGTTATTGTAGAGAAGGTAGTTTAGAAGCTGGGAGTGAATACATTGTTCTAGTATTTTGAAGAGGTGAAAGAATGGCAATGTGCCTGTAATTAGTAAGCTCGGTAGAGTTGCCACCTTTATGCAGTGGGGTGATGTAGGAGACTTTCCAGATTAGTGGCACATAGTTCTCAGAGATAGAGTGGTTGATGAGGATAGAAATGGGGTAGGCTATGGCGTCAGAGGCAACTTTGAGGAATTCTGATGGGAGGTTGTCAGCAGCTAGGCTGGTGGACTTGAGCTTACTGAGTAGTTTTTTTATGGTATGGGTTGGGACGGGGTTAAAAGGAGAAGGAGTTTACACCCTATTTGTTGGCTACAGGGATTGTAGTAGTGATGTTTTGGTCATAGTCAATAAGTGAGTGAATTGTGTTTATGAAAAAGGAATTGAATTGTGTTGCAATGTTATAATTTGATGGGGGTGTGGTAGGATTGGGGTGACGTACTACCAGGTTACAGGAGTTTGTTTATAGTGGCTCAGAATTTTTGGGGGTTGTTTTTGTTTCTTTGCTGTGCAGTGATGTAGTAGGCTTTTTTGTCAGCTTTTATCTGGGATTTGGCTTTATTCCTAACTTGTTTGAAAAGTAGAAGGTTGTCATTGCTTTTGTTAGTTAGCCAGTGTTCCCTTGGGTAGCCTTGTCCCTTTCTTTTAATAGGTCTTTGGTGTTGTTTCGAAGCCAGGGTGTGTGGTGATGATGTTTTATTCTAGCTATTCTGCAGGGGTCCAGGCTGTTTAGGATGTTGAGGAAGGTGGTGTTAAAATGTTGAACAGCATCATCTAGTGGTAGTGCTTTGAGGTGGGACCAGTTAATTTTTTGGAAAAGGGGGTTGAAAATGTGGGTATTACATTTTTTCTTGTTGTGGATTAGCCTATAGACTACTTGTCTAGGTGGACTAAGACTGTTTTTGATTAGGTATGTTGGTAGGTGATCACTTATGGTACTGGGGAGGTATCCTGCTAGAAGGGGTGTGTTATTTTTATTTGTGAGATTCCAATCCAGGATGGATTGTCTGTTGGAAGTTTTGTCTATTCTTGTGGGGTTTTGTATGAGCTGGGAGAAACCATATAGGTTTTTGAAACTGGCTTGGTTATTGGAGTTATAGGTGGACCAGTCAGTGTTGAGGTCACCCATAATTATGGTTTCTTGGTGGAAGGTTGTGGATAGCCAGTGAAGTATGTCTTCAACTGTGCTAGTGTTATCCCCTGGAGGAATATAGATAGCCACTATGGTTAGTGTTTTGTTGTTGTTGATATTCAGTTTGCTGATGAGTAATTCTGCATTGTTAGATATAGGAAGTGTGATGTTGATAACTTCTAGGGTTAGGTTTTGTTTAAATATTATTGCTACATCTCCTCCATGTTTATTTTGATGATCGAATCTATATATGTTGAACCCTGGGGGGAAGTATTTCATTGTTTTTGACATGTGGCTTAAGCCAAGTTTCAGTCAAAATGGTTATGTCAGGGGAATGTAAGTCAATTAGTGCATGGAGGTCATGGATTTTGTTTAGTATACTTCTTAAATTTATATTATGGAACAGCATGGGGTGTTGTTTGGGGTGAAGGGGTATGGTGGAGTTGAGTGAGGTGTAAGTGGTAGTTTGTTTATTGGTAGTCTTGGGGCCAGGGTTGGGATGGATGTCACCACTGAGTTTTAGTTTTGATAATATATGAAATAAGGTTGTTATAAGTTTGCTTAGGTGTTTGTGGTTTCTAAATAGTGGTTCATTTTTGTGTCTGGTTTGATGGTATTTAAGAGGGAGGTAGCCTATTTCTGTGCTGTTGTAGAGGTCGGGTAAAATTTGGGAGTTGTGGTGGGTTATGGACAGTGGAGAGTTGGTGATGGAGTTGGTGGGGTGGTCATAGTAGATGGGGGTGTAGAAGTTAGTTAAATGATAAAGAAGAGCTAGGTTGCCTATGTGGAGAGATATGGTAGTAAATAGTGTTTGTTTTAGTGGATGTAATGATGTGTGTTTTAGTGAATGTAACACTGTGTGCTTTATTAGTGTGTTGAGGTTGTTAGAGTGGGACTAAGCGTGTGGTTAGAGTGTGTAGTGAGATGTTGGAGGGGGAGGTGATAGTTGTGAGTTTGTGGGTATGTGGTAGAGCAGGGATTAAATCAGATAGGAGGGTGACTATGTGGGAGGTCAGAGCAGCTGAATGTGTAGGTGGATATGTGTTGTGTTGTATTGTAATGGTGGGGGAGGGGGGTATAATGGAGTCTGACCTGTTTTGATTACAGGGTATGTGTGTGTGTATATATATATATATATATATATATATATATATATGTATATATATATATATATATATATACATATATATATATATATATATATATATATATATATATATATATATATATACATATATATATATCAAAAAAAAAACTTACCTTAACGCTGCCCCCACACCCCCCCCGGAACTTAAATATACCAACTCCAAGATCGCACCTCTATCAAAGAAACCTTCCTTGTCCTTTCCAGTTTAGGAATCAGTCATCAAAGATAAATGCGTTCTTTCAATAATTCGAAGCAGTTATAGGATGTCATGGCTTCCTCTTCCACACAGATAACACAGATCAGGCATTCCTCTTGTTCCATCAAACCAACTCTGTTTAATTCTTCCAGGTATGCAGGAATTATTTCTTCATGGTACAAAAAAATGAATTCCTCCTCATGAGAAGAGGACAGGGTTCTATTCAAGAATTTTCCTGGTCCCAAGAAAAGAGAGAAATGGGAGACCCAGTCTGGATTTGTCCCATCTCAATTCTTCTTTGAGAGTTCCAAAATTCAGAATACTAACATTGATGTCTCTTCTTCCATTGATCCTGCCTGATGCTTTCTTGGTAACCTTGAGCATAAAATATGTATATCTTCATATTCCAATCCATTATGTGCTTCACCCTTTGGACTCTCTATTATACCAATAGTTTTCAGGTAAATACAAGTTCATAGACATTGAAGAAAAAATTGCAAGGAGATTCTAAGAAGAGTTCTGGAATCTCCCAAAGCCAAAGACAGTCCAATAAGTTAGAATGATTATTTAAGAGACTACTTTTACCCCTATTCAACACCACCTCCAACACAAACTCCCTTCTGACAAAATCCCACTACCCCCTTTTATGGGCTTTTTTTTATAAACTGTAATCTTTAGCTTACGCTTTCTACCCCCATTTGGAATTACTCTTCCTCTCATCCCTTCCTCAATTTTTCACCTCTATCAAATCTCCTAGCCAAGTTGTCAACAATATATTTTTTTTACAACTGTGCAGCTCTGTATATTATATACATATGTATTCCTTTTTGTTTCTCTATTTGCTATGTTTGTTCTACTCCGGTGTTTAACTATAACATTTCATTGCTAGAATATGTTGCATTTAATAATAATGATTGTTTTCATCTTCGAAAAACTTCTAATATTTTCACTGTTGGAGCTTTTCTCCCCGGGTCTCCGCTGAATATGAGCCACTTTGTTCAGTTGGACTAACCCGGTCAACAAATGTAAAATAAATAAATAAAAATAAATAAATAAATAAGATGTAAGAGACTTTGTTCCCCTTTCCCACCACCTCAGCCCCTTTTTTTTCCCTTCCAGAAATCTCCATTTTTTTCTCTTTGACAACAGATAGTTTCAGACAAATAGGTTCATAGGTGTGTACTAGGCCAACAGCCCTGAAGCCTTTACAAGCCTAGCCCATAGAAGTGCCCTGGCATCATGCTGCCATTAGTTCCTGGTGCCTCTATCAAGAAGAGCCACTGGAGTGATCCCCGGGGTGAACTTTCTATTTCCCATCCACTCATCAAGATTTCTCTTGAAAAGGGCCAGTGAGGTGCTTTGCTTGACATGTATGGGAAGTCTATTCCAGAGCATGGGCAGTTTCTGCGTTATGAGCCTGTCCCTCCACCATGTTCTGTTGATTGTGGTAATGGGGTTGAGGTCACTGGAGCATGATGTGTGGAGGGATTGGGTTTTCTTTAGGTGTAACATTTCTAACAGGACTGGGTCAGACATGGCTTTGTAAGTCAAGCAGATATCGCCTCTTAGTAGATGATATGAGACAGAGAAAAGCTGGAGTTTTTGGAGTCTGTCCATGTAGGGCATGTGTTTAAGGCCTAGGATCCTCTTCGTGAGGTGCTTTTGTGGCCTTTCCAATTGTTGCAGGTGTTTAGTGAGGTACATGCCAAATGGGGCATTATACTCAATGACTGGTCTAATGAGGGAAGAATAGAGAGAGAGATGATGACCTCTTTCTTCCTGGATCCAAAACCCTTGTTAATGAGATGTGCCACATAGAAGGACTTTCTGACCACTGTGGCAGTGTGGTGGTCGAAGGAGAGGTTGCTGTCAACCTGTGTCCCCAGATCTCTTATAATGCCTTCAGTGTTCAGTGGGCTACCATCCATGTGGTAATTAATGGGAACTGAGTTTTTCCCAAAGGGAATGACGATGCATTTTTTTGAATTAAGCTTAAGGCCATGGTTTTGACACCAGTTGTTGGTCTCAGTGAGGCCTTTCTGTAGGATGCCTACATCACTTGGGGAGTTAATAATAGTCATAGTCATAGGTTAGTACTAGGCTAACTGCCCTTGCGAGCCATTTTAAGCCTAGCCAATTATCCCTTGTGAGATTCAAACCCTGCACCTTGTGTTTGTAAGGCAAACACCTTAACCATTAGGCCACCCTCCCAACCATGGCTCCCAGCTTCCAATCGTCCATGAACTTGGTCAGCCAGAGTCCTTATGTGTTGGCCTGGACTTCTGAGAAGTAGATGCCAAACAGGAGGGGACCTAGGACCAATCCCTGTGGGACTTCACTCGTGACTGGTCAGCAGTCTGACTTGGAGTCTGCTACTTTCACACTGTGGGTTCTATCTGTGAGCCAATTTGCAACCCACTTAGTGATATAGGAGTTGATGCCTAGTTTGGTGAGTCTATCAATAATTCCTGAATGAGGAGTGGTATCAAACGCCTTGGTCAGATTGAGGTAGGCTGCATGAACTGCCTTTCCCTCATCCACAGCTCTGGTGACTGACTCAAAGAAGTCAGCCAGGTTGAGCAGGCATGATCTACCCTTCACAAAACCAATTTGCGTGGGATCCAGAGTTTGGAGATTCCCTATATCCTTGTTAATTAGGTCCATGATGATGCATTCCATAGCCTTACATATCAGACTCATTAGGATAACAGGGTGATAATTCACAGAGTCTGTTGTCGCTCCCCTTTATGGAGAGGGATGATTGTAGCAGTGCGTCATTCTGTAGGGGCAAAGCCTGAGGTGAGGCTGTGATTGAACAGGGCACACAGGTGTAATGCCAGTTCACTTTAGTTCATGTAGAACACAGCCAGAGATCATGTCAGGTCCCATGGAAGCTGTATTCTTGGCCTTGGACAATGCAGCTTTAACCTGTGCTGCAGTAATGCTGAGTGCCTGGCATTTTTCTGCTATTGAGATTGGTCCTTTAGGGGCGGAGAGAAGGGTAAAGTTTGCACTGAATCTGTCGGCCAGTATGCTGGCAATATCTGTTGGCTCAGTATAGGAGGTACCATTGATATAACTATAGAAGGCTTTGTGGCTGTTTTTAGTGTCTGCTGCAATTCTGCCTTCATAGCTTTTTTTCATGAGGGATGTCAACTTTTTGTTGAGACTAATAAGGGAGTTTTTCCAGTCTTGGGACTTCACCTTTTTCTGCAACAGTTTCTTCCTTCTTTTATAGAGTTTGTTAATGGCAGGGGACCACCAGATTGGCTTCCTTTTTTTGGAGGAGATCGTCTTGGTTCTGTTGGGTATGGCTAGTTCCATGCATTTATGTACGTGTTCGTACAGTGCATTGGTGCATGATTCAGCGGTCATGCACCTATTTTCTATTTGCATGGGTGCCATGAAGTTAGCCACCTCTGTATTTAGGAGCCCAAATTCAGCTTTGGATAAGTTTTCCATGGTGGTTACCGTTGCTGGTGGTGTGGGTGAGATGTGAATTTCCATGGTAATTAGTTTGTGGTTGGATCTGACCAGGGAGGGATTGACTATTGGTGCTGAGCAATGGTTGCCCATATTAGTAATAACCAGGTCAAGGATGTTGCTTCCTCTAGTGGGGGTAAGAATGAGTTGGTCCAGTGCATTGGAATTAATGAATTCCAGGAAACGTTGGGCAAGTGTACTGGTGCATGAGTAATTTTCCCAGTTGATGGAGGGGTAGTTGAAGTCACCCAGTGTGAGAGTTTTGGATTCGACCCTAATAGTTTCCAGAGTGCTTAGGAACATTAAATGAGAGTCTTGGGACATGGTTGGGGACCTATAGCAGGCTATGACCTGAATCACCGTCTTACCCACTGTTAGTTGTACCTGAAGTATCTCCGATGTGTTATGCTTGGCTATTAGTCTGGAGGTGTACATATCCTTTATGAATATGGACACGAGACTGCCTTTGGAGCTTCGGTCCATTTTCTGGGGCTGAAAGGTGTGGAATGAGTTATAGCCTAGTAGTGCATGGATGCTTTCTGCTGCTTTAAACCAGGTCTCCATTACAGCACAAATGTCGATGTTCTCCATTTTGTTGAGTGCTTCGAGCAAGTGCATCTTGAGATTTAGACTTCAAGTGTTGAGCAGCATGACCCTCAAATTGCATTTATTTATAGCTATCATGGTGGTAATTTGGTCTTTGGAACACCGCCTAAAAAGGCACTATAGGGGTGGCAAGAGCCTTAGCCAGTATCCGGAAACCTATGAGTGACAGATGCAGGCCATCTCTGGCAAAGCATCGTGATCTGTCAGTCATGTCATCCCAAGCAGACAGATACTGGATTCCCTTATAATGACACCAGAAACTTAGCCAATTGTTGAAGTCAATCATTTTTTCTGCTTGTACTGCGGTATCTTTCCAGGTGAAGGCAAGATGCTGCTCAGGGCTAGGGTTATACCTGCCTGGGCCACATAATCAGAGAGCTCCTCCGTGTCTCTTTTCATGTAGTCCAGGGAGGTACATCTCAGTTTATCCACACCCACATGGACAATGACAGAGTCATACTTGTTGTGGAGTGACCTAAGTGAGTGCGTTATGTGTCGGATCCTGGCACCTGATAGACAGCTGACTGTTACTTTCTCCTTATCTAGACTAGTGAGTGGAACACTAGTGTGGCTCACTAGTGAGTCACCTATGATTAGTGTATTGGGCAAGCTGTTTTGCCTTAGGGGCTTAGGTTGAGGGGCACCCTGTGTAGGTGAGCTATGTGTCTTGTGATTTGTGCTGTGTTGTGGTGGTCCAGTGCATTTCTGATTTGGAGATCTCTGCTGTTTGGGTAGATTTCTATTGAGAGCCTCTGTCAAGGTGAGTGTGTACTTTGTGTTTTTATGTGAGAGCTGTGATGGTGGGTGTTCTGGAGGGCTATGTGTGTGGTGCAGGTGTTGACCTTCTTCTCTTGACCAGCTATTTCAGTCTTGGCTGGGCAGTGCATGTCTTCCAGTTTGGCTATATAAGTGCATCTTTCACAAGTTAGAGTGTTGGGAGGTAAGAGGAGAGGGTTGTCTGTGTACATGAGGTAGTTGCTACACTGCCTCAGAATCTCAAAAAACAAATAAGTGAAAAGATAGCAGATACTTCCTAAAACAGAAATTTATTAAACATTAAAAATGGTAAAGCCTTTTCATCTACTCAATAGCAGACTTCATCAGACCACCATTTAATACAGATAATTCTTTAAATATTAGTGTACACCAACAGTTACCGCCCCCAATCACAACTTCAAAAGGAAATGATGTAAGCATACTGTTAGTACAAAAAATTGTTAAACATACATTATGCTAAAAATATATCATTTTTGACATATACATATAAAAATTAATGAATATAAACCCTATGCTTATTAAAAAGTGAAGTTAATTATTAATTAGTAGTTCATTTACTCAAAGCGGTTAACCTTAAAAGACTGTTAATGGCATATTGTTCATTGAGACCTGGTTTATAGTACGATTGTAATAATAATTGCCATCTTAATTCAGCTTTTCCTAAAATTAAACTCCTGGGTCTACCCCTTGGCTGCTCATAAATCTGCTGAATGGTACAAAATTCGAAATTATGATCAACACATGCCTGTGTATGTTTCGCTAAAGCATTAGCTAAATCCCTGTCCTTATGGCATACAAATGTTCATAAACCCTATCTTTTAGCATTCTTGTGGTTTTTCCTATATAATGCGCAGAACATTTTTTTACTGTTAGCTACGTATACCACCCCTTTTGATTTGCAATTCAATTTATGATGAATATAATACTTTTTACCATTAATTTCAACCTGTTCACCTTGATACATATACTTACAAAAAGTGCACATGCCACATTTTTTCATACCCCCACCTTTTTCTTTCCTGTAACATCATTCAATGAGATTTTTGATATTCCTAACCTTCCTTGTAATCATTTTAATACCATTCTGAAATTTATTGGTAATAATTGATTCCTCATCCAAAAGTCTCCAATTTTTAAAAATGATTCATTTAATTAAAAAAATGCACGTTAAAAGTAGTTATAAAGGCATTAACATAATCAATTCTCATGTTTTGATTAGCCCTGTGCATTTCAACCAATAATCCATCTCTATTGAGAATAGGTACAAAATAACAATTTTCTCTTTTTTGTTTTACTTTGAGAAACAATTCATTCAGCAAGTCCTCTGGGTAGCCCCTACTCAAAACATGTTTATAAGATTCTTACACTCATCAAGAAATTCATTATGTAAACTAACTATCCTTGCGGCACCAATTGGCCTTTTATAAGCGCTCTTGTTAATAACAGGATGGGAGCTTGTATAATGAAGAAAGCTATTCGAATAGGTGGGTTTCCTGTGAATTTTTGCTACAAACCTCTTGTTGACATTGTCCTTTCTCAGATTCACATCCAAGTAATTACTCTTCTGCCCATCAACATTGTACGTAAACCTCAAAAATAGAGTTGTATTATTGATATATTCCATAAAATCATCCACCTGCTGCTGCTCACCCCTCCATAAAATAAAAATATCATGCAAATATTGCAAATATAGGACAATATACTATTCATATGCACTATTAAATATGTGCTTCTGTTCCCATTGGGCCATTGCTAAGTTGGAAAAAATGGTCCCACAGGGTGAACCCATAGCAACTCCTGCCTCAAAATGCCCAGTAGGTACTGAAGATCATTTATCATGGTTACATATGGCAATGTGAAGAATTTCCTCCATTCCAGGGGATAATTCTTCATCTTCCAGACCAGACTCTTTTGTTTCTACATGTCCTTCATCACATGTTGTCACTAGGAATGATATAACTCGTTCCCTGTTCCCAGGTGAGGAAAGGGATTTATTCAAGGATGTTTTTAGTGCCAAAGAAATAAAATGCTTGGAGACCAGTTCTGGATCTTTCTTTCTAAAACCTGTTTGTGATAGTGTCGAAGTTCAAAATGCCATGACTTCACAACCTGTTGCCTCTTCCTCCTCATTCAACTTTCCTTGTAACATTAGATTTAAAATATGCCTGTCATTACATTCCTATTCATCCAGACTTCAGGCATTTGTTAAGGTTCTGTGTGTTTGGATCACATTATTAGTTCTCTGCCTTACTGTTTGGACTATTCACCATGCCAAGAGTGTTCACAACATGTGTAGCTCCTGTTATAGATCACTGCAGGCTACAGGGTATCCACATTTTTCCATGTTTAGATGACTTTCTTATCTTTGCATTAAATTAACAAGAATCTCTCTCTCTCCCTTAAGTGAGAGATCTCGTATACAAGCTAGGATTCCAAGAGAACATTCAAAAGTCTTTCTTCACTCCTTCTGTTTTGAGATATCAACTAGATACCTCAGTTCAAAGATCTTTTCTTCCAGAGGAAGAATACATCTGTTTCTAGGGGTTTTCACTCAGACTTTGGTCACAGACAGAGAATACCTTGAAAGTTTAAGTCTTATGGCATCTATGATTCTCATGATATCCCTGGCAAGACTCCACAACAGAAAGCTACATTGGTATCTGAAGTCTCTTTGGTGCCAGCGTCAACTCTCCCTTGTCTTTTTAGCTCCCCAGTACTAGCGTTTGCCAGAAGTGAAATCACTTGGTGGAGACAACAGATATCCCTAAATCCAGGTCTTCCCTTCTCTGTTCCTGTTTCAAAGCAGTCATTCACCACAGATACCTTAGACTTTTCTTGGGGAGCAGTTTCAGGAGGGATAAAAGTGTAATGTGTATGGGACACCAAGGACTGACACAAACACATAAATAAAAAAGATATTCTTGCCCTGATGAAGGAACTCATCTCCCCAGGCCCTTCAAGTTGTTACAGACAATACCACAGTCAAGGATGACCCAGGCTGCACCTCCTCTGCACACTATCCATGTTGGCTTGGGATGTAGCCTCATAGCACTGTCGCAGTCTACAGGCATCCTATATTCTGCCAGAGCAAAATTTTGCAGGATGAAGCAGACCCTCACAAATGGAAAGTTGGCATGCTGTATGACTAACATTGTCTTAATCACATTATTGAAAGTTTGTCTGTCATTTATAAATCCACACTGATCTTTATCTGACAGATGTGGGACAACTTCAGTTAGTCTTGCTACCAGAATTGCCATAAAATATTTTGTAATCCTGATTCAGAACCCATATGAGTCTATGTGAGCTGGGTAAGAGTGAGGCTTTCTCTGGTTTCAGAATGCTTGATATCACCACCCCCTTCCAAAAAGAGAGCGGCATATGTGATCTCAGGACTTCATTCATTAGGACCACATGCTTCATACTCAGGTAAAGGTCCAGGGGACTCATTGTATTGTGAGCTAGATGATGGGGAATTGGACAAATCACCTTTTCAAGCTATTGGTCTGTTCATTCCTCTAGGTGTAAATCTTTCTGTTACAATAGGTGGAGGTTCTGAAAAAAAAGTCTGAAAATTAGATAGGATAGTCTTATGGTCATTTGAGATAGTATGACTATCACCATCTTTTATCTTTAAAAACACCTGGCAATTTTGCCTTGCCTCAGTATCATCGCTGATGTTTTCTGGGATTTTAAAGATTTACTAGGAAAATGTTACCTGATTGCTGTAGACTTAAAGTCTCTCTCTTCTTCCAAGATCTTATCTATTTCTAATTCTGTTTATTTGCTATCCTCCTCCAAACCTTCCAAATATCTGGCTTGATGTCTTGTAAAGCTTCAGTCATTCTTTCCATGTGCCCAATTGGATCCTGTCATTATTCCTTTTCTCCTTTGTGTACTTTTGAAGAGTTACTTTCCATTTATATTTCATGCTATCCCATTCCATTACTAGTCCAGCACTGGTCAGCTCTCTATTACTAAACCATAGTAGTCTTCTGCCATCATTGCTGGAAATTAGGGGATTTGCTGTACGTGACAGGAAAGCACCAATGACGTCTCCTCTCCCTGCTGTCAGAGCCTATTTCTACCATCAAGTGAGCATTGCCACAGTGGAGAATATCTCCCTATTTGTGATAGTATAAATATTGTCTCTGAAAATATAAATTCTGTCAGTGTGGGAATAACTGCCAGAGATCGGTGAATAATGTGTAAATACTGTCTGGAAATGTTTCTGTTTTCTGAACATCAACAGCATCCTCCTGTTGGGTAAGTGACTGTCCCAATTCCATGAGCCCTTTTTCCATCTGGGTGACATAATTATCATAATTATCTAACTTAGTGTCAATACACTTTAAGGGCATTGTCACCTCACAGCAAGAGGTTCTCCGGTTCGATCCTCGGCTGGGATGCCTTCTGTGCGGAGTCTGCATGTCCTCCCTGTGGTCACATGGGTTTCCTCCGAGTGCTCCGGTTTCCTCCCACATCCCAAAGACATGCAGTAGGTGGATTGGACACTCTAAATTGGCCCTAGGTATGAGTGCATGTGTGTGCCTTCTGTGGAAGGTTGGGCGCCGGGCTGGCAACTCAACACTGTAAAACTTCACTGCCAATCATGAGCGGACAGGTGATCCGCTGTGGCGACCCCTGACAGGCAATACTAACTGCTGCACCACCATGGCCGCCCACTATGCAGCTGTCTAATTTTCCTAATTACTATGCCACAAACACAGGGTTATGAGAAGTCTGAAAACCTAATATGTATCAAACCGTGTTGGGAATGGAAAAGGAAAACAATAGAAATGATATAATATTCTACCAACATTTTTCTGCATTTATATTTTTACCATTAAATTCCCACTACATTTAACATGGACTAGTAAAGTGTTATGAGCATGCAAACATTACTGAGATAAACATTTTTAAGTGTTCGCTTTCTAAGTGACCTCTGATGAGAAATGTTTTGCATTCATCTTGCTGACAAGGCTTGTGAATCATTTATAATAGGTTAAATATTTGACTGCTGCCCAAAATCAAAGATGTTTTCTGTAATTAAAAGAGATTCTGTTTGTGTTTGCTCTTTGCTCTGCACCACCATGGGAATAGTATCTGAGTCATAGAAATCAAGTCCTGCTAAGGACTGAGCTTATCATGAAATGACAGAGTGCTATAAACCATATTCCAGGAATGCTGAAAAAAAAACATTCTCGGACTATTGAAACCATTAAAACAGGACAGCATTTTTCCAAGTGTTTGAATGTGTGTGAATTAAGCTCCCATCTTCTGCTCTGAATGGATATTTTCCAGCAATAAAATCTGTAATGAGATTCAGGATTTTTTGCCCAAGCAGATTAATAGAGGTCCTAGCCCAAATCATATGCACAAAACACAGAAATTAATATGTAGAAATATTGCACCCATGCATAGAAACAGGACTATATGACTGTCTCTGGATTTTCCTAAGGCTGAGAACTGTTTTGCAGAGGTTTGTGAACACACACTTTGTGGCAGTAAGAATATCAATGAGGATCGCAGTCATCTAGTTACATATGTGGTGACCTACCTTGGGCAAGATTTAGCTACTGACATTTGTTTGAATGAAAATCATTTAGGCATGCAAAAAGTACTGCAAGAAGAGACCACTAAAAAGAGGATAGGTAGATTCAGTCTAAGTGTTTTATTGTACTAAATGACAAAATTAGGAAATACAGCATTAGCATCTACATATTTAAATAAAAAGTTAGCAGTGAATGAGATAAATATGCCAGACAGTAAGTACATTTTAGTGCTTAAGCAGATGTCCTCAGTGAAATACGATACAGTTTCTACTATTACATTGGAAGTGAACTTGACAGGCAAGGCCTGCACTTAGAGCAGACATTAATATTACGATTCTACAGTGAAGGAATGTGTAGCAAACCTGCATTCATTTCTTGAAAAGTTACCATTCAGGAGTAGCTGCGCATACTGGATTTGCTATTCTTCCTCCTGAGCAGTAATGGTCACAAACAAAAGTATGTAAACCCTTTCAGAATAAGGCACTGCAACGTGTAATGCCTGCATTCACTTAAGGTGTGTGTTGACTGGGCAAAGCATTCTGAGTAGGACGCTGCATATGGTAGATCCCACTACATTTTTCTGTTAAGAAATTACTTTCCAGTGTCAGTCAGCTTACACAGGGTGCACAAACTTGACCCAGAAATATACTGGCATTAAAGGTGTTGCTGCAGGTTGTTAGGCAAGAGATATCGCAATTGAGGATGACTAATGATGAGGTAGCCTTTGCCAGAAATTTACCTGTGTGTCTGTTGCAGCTCAGCTTGTCACTGTGTCCTTTTTTTTTTGTTAAAATCACATGTAACCCTGATTTATTCAGTTATCATGAATAAATAATATTCTTTGGAAATACATTGTGATCAGGACAACTGATTGAAAGCTTTGCTACTTCTGTACTAGAGCAAGGCAAATTTATCCTGTTTATTGGTGAAGCTGCCTGCAATCCTTCCAGAAGTAGCATATTCATTCTTGCTTCCTTACACACAGAGTTAAGGGACATAACCATGAACTTTCTTTAAATTGTACTCATGGCATTATTCACAGTTTGTCCTTGTAAATCAAGTCAAGCTATGAAATTGGGACAGAGATAATTAAATTCTTCTGTAAGCAGGGCTGCACATCAGTGTAAACATGACCACAGTACACAAATCAGAAACTGTAAGAAGAGGTCTCCTTTTGACTGGCTATTATAAAATGGTGGCATAACTATTCCAATCTGGATATACAGAGGTGTATAATCTACAGTACTAGAATATCCCATAATTGTAATCATTATTTCACTGCTACACAAGCTTAAACAATATGGGTTATATCCTGTCTAGGATATGACAGCCAGCCATCTTCCAAAGCTTAAGGGCACCTTCCACCCATCAAGACCAATTGGAGCTCGTGCAGAGCCGGGAGAAAGCCATTCATCTGGATGCCAAGCCCTTCAGAGCTATCTTGTTGCCTAAGAGCACTCCTCTTGTGGGCTTTAAAACATTGATGTTTGGCTAGCTTTTCTGCATTGCGGGGTAGATAAGTTCCCTTCTGGGAGAAAAAAACTTCCACATTTAAATTCATGGTTAAAACAGTCCTTTCTTTCAAAGAATTTATATTTTTGCACAGTTTTAATGTTTTATTACTGTCATGTGACATTTCTGTCAGAAAAAGCAGTTAGGTTCTTTTTACTACTCTTAATGTAAATTTTTGTTTTCTACAAGTTTGGGAGTCTCACAGTTGGATTGGTCATTGCCTTTTTAGACTAGGTTCCCAGAAGAGCATTCAAAAATCTTGTCAAACTCCATCCCACAGAATAGTGTCCCTGAAGTGTCTCCTAGACTCATCCATTCAAAGAACTTTTCATCCAATGGAAAAACTACATCTATATCTAGATCTTTTCCTGAGATTTTTCCACCCAGTCAAGGATCTCAGCAAGGGAATTTCTTTGGATTCTAGGATTCATAGTATATATGATCCTCATGATTGTGTAGCCAGACTCCACATGAGCTATATTAAGTGGCAATTAAAATCTGCATTATTCCAACATCAATACCCCCTGACTTTTCAAATTCCAGTTTTGGAATTTGCCAAAAGAGAACTGCTTTGGTTAAGAAACCATTTTTATCTGAATCCAGGTCTCCCATTCTCCCCTCCATCTCTACTACCATCTGCAGATGCCTCAGACTTTGTTTAGGGGGTTGTGTCTTTTGAGATCAAAAAAGTTTAGGGTAAACACATTTTAGAATTATTCAAGGTCTTTGGAGCAAAAAAGATATAGCAAAACACACAAACATCAAATAAATGTTGGCAGTAATAAATGCACTCAATTATCTTAATCGTTTGTGGTTCACAGGACAGTGATGTGGTAAATTAACAAACAGGGAGAGTTCCATATCTTACCCTCTGTCCAGATTAGTCATGGCTTGAGATATAGCAATTCAGCACAATGTCACTCTACAGGCTTCTTACATCCCATAAGAACAAAACTTTGTGACAGACAAGCTGAACAAGACCAGGACAGACACTCACAAATGGAAATTGATCAGGGGATCTTTCTGAATTTCATCCAGCTATGGTGAATACCTCAGACTGATTTGCTTGCCTCCATTCATACAAAAAGGACAACTGGAAGAATTTTACTCTAGGACTCCCCATAAGCAGGCCTACAAAATAGATGCATTCTCATTTCATTGGGCAGGTATGTTCCTGTATGCCTTTACACTGATCCCCAGGATCATTCTGAAAATTCAGAAAGACTCTCCAAAGACTGTTGTGGTAACTCTCTTCTGTCCTAGGCAACAGTGGTTCTCCCTTCCTTTGGAAATGGCCAATGACATTTGCTACAAGCTTCCACACACACCAAGCCTACTCACACATGACAGGGGTTGCTTAGTACACCCTAACTTGAGGATATGTAGTAGGTATTAAAGGAGGCAAAGCAGCCTATTACAAGAAAATGATATATTATCAAACAGAAAAGATTTTCCAGCTGGTGGCACATTAAGAACCAAGCCCCTTTTAAGGCTAGCATTCTTCTGGTTCTACACTATTTGTGTAAGTTATTATCCTCTGGCCTTCCTTATTTCTTTGTGAAGGTTCATCTTTTGGCCATTTCATACATCTGCCCATGGATCCCCCTCTTTTAATGCACTGTCATTTCAAGTTGTTTTTGAATAGTGGTTATGAGTATCTGCCCACCTAAAAACTAGCTGGCTCCCCCATGGGATGTTAATTTTGTTTTGGAAAAATTAACAGTTGCTCCATTTGAATCAACTTATTAGCCATATTTAAGGTACTTAACATGGAAAGCAGTGTTGTTGTCTCCACTGAGTTCTGCAAAAAGAGTATGTGAGTTGCAAACTCTTATGGTGGGTCAGTCTTATCTCATTTTCCAAAAAAAAAAAAAAAAAAAAAAAAAAGCGGGACTGAATCCTTCATTTATACCTAAAGTGGTATTCAACTTTACATTGAACCAAGCTTTCCATCTCCCTGTCTTCTTCCCAGAACCTAAAATGAGAGACAGACAGAGAGAGAGAGAGAGAGAGAGAGAGAAGTTATTCGTCATACTCTGGATGTCCACAGACAGCTCAGTTACTATCGTGACAGAACTAAAACCTTCAGGAGTGACAATCAGCTATTCATTTCTTATGAAGGGAGGAAAAAAAGGACAACCAGTATCAAAGCAGACAGTTTTGAAATTGTTGTCCTATGCTAATTCCTTTTGTTATTCCCACCATAACAGGTCAATATCAGTCAAGGCACATTCCAATTGGGCTTTGGTTTCTTCAGAGTTTTTTTGAAAATGGGTGGAATGTATAAGTTTTCTAGAGGTAGTAACTTGGTCCTATGTATGCACTTTCACAAAGCACTGCAAATAAGACTTCTTTTCCAGTTCCACAGAAGGCTTTGATAGGATCATTTTCCAGGGGCTCCTAGACCCTCATATTTCTTCCTCCCAAATGTTCCAAGCTTTAGTATTCTGCTCATATAGCTTAGGCATCTGCAGCAGGAGTTCTCTAATGATGAACACAGGATAGCTGTGTAAGATAACTTATCTTAACAGTAGATGTAAAATAGATCACTGCTGCAGTAGCTGCTTCCTCCATTCCCATTATTTTTGTCTGATTTCTTTGCCAGGGTGAGGAGATTGATTTTATATATTTAGCAATGACCTGTTACAGGGCTCTAGCCTCCCATCTTCAGATGTCATGAAAGCTCCGAAGGGCTTGGTAACCAGACTGCTAGGTTTTTTCCCTGCTCTACTTTAGCTCCCAGCAGTCTGATCACATGGTAGGTGCCTTTAACCTTTGGATGCTGTGTAGTTATTATATACTATGCAGGATATAAACCTTACAGCTTAAGCTTCTGCTACAGTGATCTATTCAAACATCTAATGTTATTGTAAGTTTACCAGGAGTGGATTAATTAATTTATTTTTTTTAAACTTAGGAGTCAAACCAGGCCCACAAGTTAGACAATTAAAGCATAAATGCACAAAACAAGAATGGTAGTGGACACACAGACTACTTTACAAATTCTGGAATAGGGCTATCTATAAAACATTACTTCACTTGGGAATACAGACACATTTTTCAAGGGTGATTTAAGTCAGGAAGTGTGCAAGGTGAAGTTTTGTCATTTTATTGACTAGTACTCAAATGACAGTCAGGGAATTACGTTCAAGCCAGTGAATGTCTCACAAGATGAAAATCCAGCACTTCATAAAAACACAGCTGGCAAAATAAGCTTGCAAATACACTGTCAGAATATAGTCAAAAAAAAAAAAAACAACACTGATTACTGACATCATCATCCCTCTGTTTTCTATTTTCCATAGGCTTGGAATGTTGCATCCACTGTCACAACCTCTTCAATTCAGAGCCACCCTCGTAACGTCTTCAACAGTCATGCCCAGCTTCCATCTCTTGGTTGATGTCCTCCAGTCTCCCTGCCATCATCCCGTCTCACCCAAATCTCCTTTACCAGCTCATCTTCTGATTTTCTGTACATGTGATTGAATCACTTTAATTGTCTCTCCTTGATATTCTCTGTAACTGGGGAACTTTGGCTTCTGCACTGATGTCTTCATTTCCTTGTCTGTCCGATAGTGTGCATCCTGCCACCCATCTCAGGCACTTCATCTCCTTTACCTCATGCTTTTTAGCTATGCTACCTTAACTGCCCAGGTCTCTGTGCCATACAGAATCCCTGAGCACATCACTGATTTGTACACCTTACTTTAAAGTTTCTTTGGTTGGCATTCTTCTGTCATACACTATCCCTGACTTTGTGCCAGTTGGCTGCAGCACCTCTGATCCTACTTTTGATCTTGTGATTTGGACTATCCTTCTCTTCAACCACTTCTCCCAGACATGTGAAGTTGGTAACCTGCTGCATGCTATCTTGATTTTCAGCTTTTTCTGGTTTCCTCCATTTGACCACTGTCATGTCTGTGCACAGTTTCATCCCATGTGCCTTCAGTTTTGCATTCCATCCACTATCATTTGCTGATGCTTCAGTTCAGAGTTTGCTTGTAGTGCCACATCATCTGCATACAGCATATTTGTTGATCTGTCCTCCCGACCTGATTGCTGGTACAGTCCATTGCCAGTATTAACCATGGGTCCTGGCACATAGCCTGCAATAATTCTACTATTAATTCTGGGACTTCAAACTATTGTAGGAGTACTCAAGAACAAGAAGTTGCAGAAAGGATTTGTTGCATGAGCAGAGTATATATGTGCTGTTTATTTTTATAGGCTAGTAATGTTACTGCTTTGCTAAAGAAATGCACCAGTTTAATGTTATTTTATACCTAAAAGATGAAATAACCCATTTTACAATCTGACCTTCAGAATAATTGCATTCTCCTGGAAAGGCTCTGCCATTAGCCAAAGATATTCATCCAGAGATGTGTTGTATCATTCAGACCCTTAATTTGGGATTTACCATATGTAGTTTGTTTATATTTGCGTTCCCATATGTTCTGTTTTTTTTTATGGTAAGACAATGATCAGTAAAGATGTACTGTTTCAAACTGCATTCCACCTGGTAGGACTTAGTTTTTCCATTTTCGTACAGTACAACTGGATGCTAAGATTCTGTTGCACTGAATCTAGGAATTGTCAGCATGCACAATGCCAATGTAGCCCCCGATCCTCCAGTAGCAGGGCATTGTGCATGCTGACAATTCCTGGATTCAGTGCAACAGAATCTTAGCATCCACCCACAGCTTGACAGACTCTGCAGTGTTAAGAATGTGGAGGTAGATGTTGAAACAAATAGTTTTACTTACGCCCTTCAGGCTTACTGAAATGTTTGTGAATGCTATCTCTGACTCCTAGAGATACAGTTGAAGCACAGAAAACATCTGGCTAAAACTCTTTTGTAAAACACTTTTCAGAAATGTAGACAAAAGCCTGACTTTATTCCCAGCTGCTGATCTTTTCTTTTGTGACAGTTAACACTAATTCCAAACGAGGACTTCCAACTGCTTTTTATTTTACTAGTAATGGTAAGCAAGTATCTAAACTGCTTTGGAGATAGAAGCCAGCAATTACCAGGGGACATCCTACCAAGTTTACATGTTAGATTCTGTAATACTGTAAAATGTCTAAGCTTCTGGATTAGTTCTAGGAACTGGTATGGAACCATTCTAGGATGCTTTTGGATTAGTTCTAGGAACTAGTATGGAACCATTCTAGGGAGCCATCTACTAAGGTGGATGGAAAAGCAAAATTTTCTTTACCTGCATGCATTATTTAGAACAAAACACTGATGACAGACCAAAATCACATGCATGAAAACTAATGGTACATATCAATCCACACACACCCTTCTACACCACAGACACACACACACACACACACACACACACACACACACACACACACACACACACACACACACACACACACACACGCCATCATCAAATTAGTAGTGACCAAGTTAAAGAAGGCTTGTTAAAGAGAAGTATCAAAAAAGAAATCACAGAGCAGATCAAAGATGTTTTAACTAAATTTCTGTTTCCCATATAGAATGTTAAGTATATAATGGCTGATGTCACAGTGACTTAATCACTGTTCTCTCAAAGGAATTCAGCCAACTTTATTTCCATGCAGTTCACAGGAAGAATGCCTCTACTTCATTTGCCTGAACTAATTTTCAAACAATGACCTTATTAAAGACGTTTCCATCCTTCTTCCATTTTTCCTTCTGCTAACGCCTTCCTGTATGCCTACTCAATCTAATACTATTGAATTCAAAACAGTAAAAACTGTTAAAACACTGTTAGAACAATACTGGCACGAAGTATTATGGGTCTGTTTCTCATCATGAGTTGCTGTCTGTTAATTACGTCAACAGAGAACTTTCTGTAAATTAAATGTGCCATGCATTTGTATTTAATGTTTGTCCTTTGGAAGCATATTGCATTCCACATTATATCAGAAGCTACTGCCATCTGGATTATCTCCTTTCCCTATCCTTTAATCTAGTGAAACTTAGCACACATTAGTTTGTTTACTTTCTATTAAACTGTAATGCAAGAATGAATGTGTTCTTCCTTCTGCCTGTGTATTATATGCTATGGAGTTTATTAACCATTATGAAGAATTTACAGTGTCCATTGCATTGCCTACAGTTGTAGTTATGGACTAAATAGTAGAAATTAAATGAAAAATTACATCACCTGGCCTCAAGGGGTTCAGGTTGTCAAATGTGGGCAACTGAACAAATGCATTGTGCATGCTTTTGCAGTATGTCCAGTGACATCAAACTTTTGTGTGATCTTTTTACCTATAATAAGCTGAAATTAGATTTTAAACAGTAGTATGTGATGTGAAGCTGTATTGCTGTATTGCTGACATCTGTTACAAAGCAACATTTAGAATATCCTTACTTCACCATTCAAATATGCTACAGTATTATCTCTTCTTTATAGTCAAACTTGGCTCACTAACAAATTATACACCTCTGATCAGACACACCCACTAGATTTGCAGTACATAAAACATGTGGGGTATTTTGAAGCATTTGACAAAATACACTAGGACAAATTTATTGGTCACGTATAATGTTTCATAGGCAATGGCAAAAACAAATGTCTGAAATGATATAAATGAATTTCAAGACTTCTTAGAATTTGTGGAGCTGTGTGTGCTTAATGGTTTCAGCGGGTTTAGTTAGTTAGAGTGAAAAGGCCTGATGTAGCTGTGCATGATGATGCTACATTGATATGTACCAGGTCAAGAAGTTTTTGTCCTCTATTTGGATAAGTAACAATCTGGTCCATTTAGTTTTTATTATTTGTAAAAACTTCTCTTAATATCCTACATTGGAGGTAGAGGTACTCCAGTCAATTAACGGATAGTTAAATCTTGCAGAATTATAGTGGTCTTATGTACGGGAAGTACATTTATGATGTTTAGGAACCTGACATGAACTTCTTGGGTCATGAAAGGTGTCCTCTAACAGATAATACACTGTTAGCTGTTTTTTTTAATTATGAATTAGAGTTCAGTATGTTCTATTTGTGGGTTCCTGGGAATCCATCTTTGGGTGATATGGTGTCTGATATGGTGTCTGAGAAATAAGAACATGCTACCACAGTTGCCATTGGTTCTGAAGGTACAGTAAGCTTTAAACTGAGGTATGGGGGCAGTACTTTCTGGATATTTAAACCATGTTTTAGCGATTACATATGTATGCCTTCCAAATGCAGCATGCTGTCTAGACTTTTGACATATTACAGAGCCACCTTAATTTGATCCTGTTTTGATATTCATGTGTTTGCTATGTTGGAATGTTCATGAACTGAACTTTGCCTAAAAAGGCACTGTGGGGGAAGCAGGAGCTGTAACCACTATGCCGAAGCCTTTGAACACAACATTCAAGCTATCTCTTGTAAACCAACTGGTGAGCATCTCTTCAATGATAACACATACTAGCTCCCCCTAGAATAATACCACTTATTTAGACAGTTACGAAAGCTGATCGTCTTTCAGTCTGCTAAGACTGATTAACCTTTTGGGATTCACTATTTAGTCCAAATTATTGATGGTGAAATGTTTGACTTCTACAAAAATGTGTTTCATAATTAGTGCACATTAAACCTAGCTTCTGTATGTGATACTTAAACATGAGTGTATGTCTGACTTAACTTCTAATATTAGAATTCAGCTCATTTTAACATAATGGACTTCATTCACAAATCTGCATCAAGAACAGAACATTTCTAATTCCACAATTCAGGGAGAAAAAGATCATAAGTAAAACATACTTATACATTTCATAATAGGGATTAGAATGTTGTGAAATGCTGTATACAGTATAGAGTCTTTACTTGAAAGTCAGTGAATTCTGGTTGTTGTGCCTTCTTGGGAAGAATCAAAATCCTGCATGAAAGTATACCTAAATTTTAAAATTAGCTTCTTTGTCACTGCAGTACCCTTATATAATAACTGTAGCCTCTACTATGGGGAATGGACACCACAAATGACTGATGTGTGCACTAGCAACTGTGCTTAGATTGCCAGGAAAATGTTATGCATTATAGGCTGTCCCATGCAGAGCAACCACTGGCAATGAATGACTGTCTTAGAAGAAGCCTCTGCAATGCTTGTAGGGTTTTGTTTTAATTTCTGCAGGTTCCATTTTCAAGTTTCAACCATTCTGCCTACCGGAGCCTTCCTCTATACCATCATGAATTTTTCTAGGGAAGAGTGACCCAAGATATTATAACATTGTTGCAACATTCAGTTTCAAAGCCAGCAGTGTTGGTATATGAGGATGAAGCCCTGAGTATGGGCCAAGTAGTCTGAGTTTGATTAATGTCTCGGACATCTGTGGGAAGGAAGGGTGTGCTTGTCCTCAGTGGAGATGAGGATGGGCTGGGGCTGACTTGCAAGAGTTTGGCCACCAAGCCTTGACTGTGGAAGCCCTCATTACAGTTAAAATGGGAGAGTGCATTTGCAGGGGAAGAGCATAGTGACCTCATGGTAATATAGATTTCTTATCACCCCACTCAGTGGAGGTGTTATGGCCTGTAATAGATATGCTCTCATTGTTTAGATGGTAGTGGGAGATGTCTCTAAGATGGTCTCCACCAGACAGTTCATGCTGTCATGGTGGAATACCCAAGATGGGGGGAACAACTGGGCTGATGGAGAGAAGTGGCTTGATGGTCAGCAGGTGGAGTAGGAAAAAGACCTGGAGAAAATTGTCAGTTTCAAGAGTCAAGGCATTTGCAAAACAAAAATGCTTAAACTGAATGCCTTCATTAAACACTACTTCAACAATGGGGCTTTTCTTCAAATTGCGAATAAAAGTGAACTAAAATTTCTTGATTTTTTTGTGGGGGAAAATCATACTTGACGTTTTTCATGAATTCTGTGATGATTTTCTGGCAGAAGCATACCTTGTTATCTGGACTCATACCAATTGCATGCTAAGACAAATGCTTAATTTTATAGCAGATCTTTCTGCAGTCTAAGCCTAAGTGTATTCTTTATCTGAGAGTATATCTTAGTGGAAACATGAGTTTCAATCTCAGATTCTTTCTGTATTTTTCATACTTCAGTTACAGAAGTTTTCCAGTCCATCTGATCCATTTCAAAATATGCTCCAGTGGAGCACAGGATATGTTTGCGAAGGCTTTCAGTTTTTATAACTCCTCATTTCTCTTCTAATTTAGACATTATATGACAGTCTTTCAATAGTATTGTTCAGAGGGCAACCACAAAGCATTCTATAGCTATTCAAGAATCTCAATGGCAACACCCAGATCTGCTCTGAGTTACAGAACAATGGTACGAAAATTACAGAACCAACTGATATTGCCAACGTCCCGGCAGATAGGTTCAGTGCTAACTTTACCTCCCTCTCACCCCCTAAAGGGCCCATATCTATACCGGAAGAATGCAGAGTCCCTGTAATCACATCTATGCAGGTAAAAGCTGCACTGTCTAAAGCCAAAAACACATTATCCATGAAATCGGACAACATCCCAGGCTGCATTTTACATGAACTACAGAATGAACTGGCTCCCCACCTAAGTCCCATGTTCAATCATAGTCTCACATCAGGCTTTGTGTCCACTGAATGGGGCACAGCAACAGTTATCCCACTCCACAAAGGGGGAGCCATCACTGATCTTGGGAATTATCACCCTATTAGCCTGATTAGCCTGGCCTGCAAGGCTATGGAACGTATCAACATGGAACTCATAAACAAAGACAGTGGTAACCTCCAAACTCTGGACCCCACCCAGTTCGGGTTTGTGAAAGGCAGATCATGCCTTCTGAACCTGATTGACTTCTTTGAGGCAGTCACCAAAGCCGTAGACAAGGGTAAGGTGGTTCACACAGCCTATCTTGACCTCGCCAAGGCTTTCAACACCATCCCCCATTCTGGAATTATAGCTAAACTCACTAAACTAGGTATAAATCCCTATGTCACAAGATGGGTTGCCAACTGGCTCACTGACAGAACCCACACTGTAAAAGCTGCAGACTCCAAATCTGACTTCAAACCAGAGACAAGTGGAGTACCACAGGGTTCAGTCCTGTGATCTCTCCTGTTTGGTATCTACTTCTCTGAAGTACAGGATAACACAGAAGGCCTCTGGCTAATGAAGTTCACAGATGACTGCAAACTAGGAGCCATAGTCGAGTCGCCAAATGATGTGGACATCCTATAGAAGGGCCTCACTTAGACAGATGCCTGGTGTCAGAGGCATGACCTCAAGCTCAATGGCAAAAAGTGCATTGTCATCCCCTTTGGTAAAAACTCTGTACCCATGAGCTACCACATAAACGGCAGTCTACTTAATGCCAAATGTGTGATAAGAGACCGTGGGATCCAGGTGGACAGTAGTCTCTCCTTTGATAATCACATCACCACAGTAGTCAGGAAATCCTTCTATGTGGCACACCTCATCACAAAAGGGTTCTCATCCAGGAAAAAAGAGGTCATTGTTCCCCTCTACTTGGCACTCATTAGACCCATTATAGAGTGCAATGCCCCTTTTGGAATGTACCTCACAAGACATCTGCAGCAGCTGGAAAGGCCACAGAAGTACCTCACAAAGAGGATTACTGGCATCAAACAGATGCCTTACACTGACCATCTCAAAAAACACCAGCTTTACTTTGTAGCATATCACCTGCTCTGAGGAGATCTCTGCCTAACATATAAAGCTATGTTAAACCCAGAGCTGTTGGACATGCTACACCTAAAGAAATCCCAATCCCTCCAAGCTACACACTCTAGGGACCTAAACCTTGTCACCACAATAAACAGGACATGCTGGAGGGATAGATTCCTGTCCCAGAGACTTCCTATACTCTGGAACAAGCTACTCATCTATGTCAAGCAAAGTTCCTCATTAGCACTCTTCAAGAAAAATCTTGATGAGTGGATGGGATATCGGAAATACACCCTGGGGATCACTTCTCTGGCTCTGCTCAATAGGGGCACAGGAAATTAACTTTCTTGGGTGGCATCAGCCAGGAAACCTTGTTGGCTAGGCTTACTTAGGGCCTTGGGCCGATAGCCTAGTACCTACCTATGGACCTATGAATCTCCATAATTTTGGATGTATTGGCCTAGATGCAGAGGGGCTGAGATACAAATGTAGCTTAGCTGAAGTGGCAGGAATTCTGTGCTGTGAGAATAAAATGTATATTATATACAACCTAAACTGAAGTTATCCTTTATGAATGCATTTACTGTTGACATTGACATATGGGGACTTATTTGATATATTTTGAGACATTGGGAGTCACATTTACATTTGCCTTGCTTTTTGCAAAATGTCCAGAAATCCCCAAGAAATTCAAGTATGTATTTCATTTCAGGTTTGGAAAAATGTATTTGCAGTAGTGCTTGGAACTCTGAAGTGTATTTACAGGCTGCTAACTGATACACTGGTACTATAATAGCTTCCTTTATTTCAAAACCACGGTTGTTTGGGTATAAAGGGTAGAACTCTCCTTTTTCTTGTGGGATGTGAAAGTCATTGGCTTAAATTTACTGGAGAAAACTGGCAAAGGAACCAAGGTATTTTTCGAGTAAATAATTGGAGAAGGTAAGGTAATAGAGTGGGATGAGGCCAAGAAGATATTTGGACTACATGCTGGAGACTGCCCCCCACCCCCAACCAGGAAATGATATCAGAGTATACGAAAAGAGAAAGGAATAGGGGACTACTAAGTGAAAGACCTGCTCTGGTAGCGTTTGTAGTTGAATCTAGATGAGAACCTGCTTTTAAAAAGAGATAATTAGTGGAGCATACAAAATATTGCATTATAACTATAAAAAATCAGGAGGAGCTTAGAAAAGATTAGAAAGAGAGACTGGATAAGCAATTTACACGGGAAGCCATATGTATGGCTCACAAGTATTCAACAAAGTCTAGAAGGTTTAGGGTTTTTGTTTGGAATTGTTTGCATGGGGTATTTTATACCCTAAGCAGATGCCAAAGAATTTTCCCTCAGGTAGATGGCAAATGTTGGAGGTGTGATGGGGAAGAAAGAGGTTGCTTGGGATATATGTTTTGGGAGTGTAAAGAGTTGGCAGATTTTAAAAATTCCTTACAGAGTACTCTGTCAGAAATACTGGATGAGCAAATGGGTGTAATTATGGAAATGATTCTTTTGAGCTGGGATAGAGGATCTGAATTGCCTAGATAACTTTAATTCTGGTGGCTGCCAAAAAAGCAATTATTAAAAAAAGGATATCAAAGTCTAAACCAACTATATTTGAAGTACTGAATATTGTAACAGAGAAGAAAAGAACTGGAAATGGGATATTTTAAAATGGAAAGAGCAAATTACATAGAAATATATGGAAATTATGGGAACAATGTATGCAGAATAATGTTTAGGAGGAGGACAGGAAGTAAGGTTTAAGGGAAGGGAAGAACTGAGCAATATATGTAATGTTGGATTGATGGTAGTTATAAAAAGAACATACAGGTTCATAGGTTCATACTAGGCTATCTGCCCTAGGGCATTTACAAGCCTAGCCAGAGTGTGTTTGGCTTTCGTCACCCTTTGAATTGAGTTTACTGTGCCCTTTGTTAGGTTAGTTTACTGGGCCTCTGTCTAGTAGTGACACAGACATAATCCCCGGGGTAAACCTATGATCTCCCATCCACTCGTCAAGATTCCTCTTGAAGAGAGTCAGTGAGGGGCTCTGCCTAACATGGACTGGGATTCTATTCTATAGCGAAGGGAGCCTCTGGGTTATGAATCTATCCCTCCAGCATGTCCTATTTATTTCTGTGCTGAGGTTCAAGTCCCTCGAGTGCGTAGCTCTAAGGGATTTGGATTTTCTGAGGTGGAGCATGTCCATTAGTTCCGAGTTGGACATAGCTTTATACGTCAGGCATAGATCACCTCTAAGTAGGCGGTATGCAACTGATTAGAGCTGGAGTTTCTTTAACCGAGCAGCATATGGCATCTGTTTGAGTCCCTTGATCCTCTTTGTGAGGTACTTTTGGGGTCTTTCTAGTTGCTGCAGGTGTCGGGTTAGGTACATCCCAAATGGGGCATTGTATTCTATTATGGGCCTGATGAGGGATGAATAAAGGGGCACTATGACCTCCCTTGAGCTAGATGTGAATCCTTTCATGATAAGGTGGGCTATATAGAAGGTCTTTCTAACCACTTTGGCAATGTGGTTGTCAAAGGAGAGATTACTATCAACTTGGGTCCCAGGTCCCTAATTATTTCTTCCGTACTTAATGGATTACCACCTATGTGGTAATTTGTGGGCACTTTACTTTTGCCAAAGGGTATGACTATACACTTTCTGGCATTTAGCTTTAGGCCGTGGCTCTGGCACCAGTTATCCGTCTCTGTGAGACC
The DNA here is from genome assembly GCF_019279795.1 of Protopterus annectens. Taxonomy (NCBI): domain Eukaryota; kingdom Metazoa; phylum Chordata; order Ceratodontiformes; family Protopteridae; genus Protopterus; species Protopterus annectens. The sequence goes on along the minus strand of NC_056725.1, from coordinate 1,521,118,007 downwards.
CTTTTGGAGGATGCTTGTGTCAGCTGGAGAGTCAATTATGGCACCCAGTTTGCAGTCATCTGCGAACTTGGTCAGCCACAGTCCTCCCGTGTTAGCCTGTACCGGGGAGTTGAGTATAACAAAAGTAACAGTCAATTAAAATGTTAAAGGGCAAATGACAGAGTTGTGCAATGCAGCCTAGATGTAATATGCATATAAACAAAGAACAGAGCAGGGAACTGGTTTGATATTGAAAATACACACTCTTGACCATATATGTGATATATAATGTATTTAACTGGAAGCGTTAATATGGTTTGTTTTCTTTTATAATAATGCGTGTTTGCCTTAGTGTTAAGTGATCATTTAATAAAGGTGTTAAACATACTTTAAGTATTGCCAAGATACTCTTTGCTGCAGCTTAAACATCTGTTAAAATCAGCATACAGTTTGCTGTATAAAGAAGGGATTTGGATTTCACACCTTTCTTTTCTTTCAGTGTCTTCTCCTTGTGTCTAGCTTTGTTCTGATTGCTTATGCTAATTCTTATATTAATATTGTGAACAGCTTTGGTAGTAGCAGCTTTGCTCCTCTCAGTATTTTTCTACCTCTGATAATCTACAGTTTACCATTATCTCCAGTGCTAGGTCACTGAACAACTGTTTTTTTTTCACCCGTTCCTGTCTGTTCCCTTTCCATCCATCGGAGGCTCCAGCATACTGCATCTAAGGCTTTTTGTACAGTCGAAATATTCCTGCATTTCCTTCTTTCTTCCTTTTCTTGCCCCTTATGAAGTCTACTAGCTACCACAAGTTATACTCCACTGATCTGTCCTTTATGAATACCTCCAAGCTGGATTTTTCTTCCTTGGGCTTTTGACTACACTCACCCCCTTCAGATTATGGGTGTTTTCCAGCCTTCCGATTTTCATGTGTCCCTGGTCCAAGCCACGCAGTTTACCTTCTTTCTCTGTTTTCCTTCATTCCCTTTCTTCTACATTTTTCTTCCACCTCTTCTCATTCTATCTCTATCCTTATTATTTATCAATGTCAAATTAAATTTTGTTCCTTCCTGTCTTCCTTCCATAGTTTGTCTTCTATACCTGTTTTGCCCCATTTGTCCCTCACTATTCCCTGCTTATTCTTTTCTAATACAAGTACTAACCTAGAGCTGGTAATTTGCATCCACAGAATTGTTCATTTCCATGGTTATATAACATTCTTTACTGTCTTCCCTTGACTGTAATTGTAGTTCTCCTTTTTTCTTGCACATTTCTCTTCCCATCCCACTCCCTCTGCCTTCTCTACTTGTCAATTTTGACTGCAGTCAAGAGTGTGTATTTTCAATAACAAACCAGTTCCCTGCTCTGTTCTTTGTTTCTATGCATATTACATCTAGGCTGCATTGCACAACTCTGTAATTTGCCCTTTAACATTTTAATTGACTGTTACTTTTGTTATACTCAACTCCCTGTCCTTCTGAATTAATTTGTCCCCAGCCAGTCTGACCACTAACTTTTTGAGTTATATTCATTATGCACTGTAAGACTGTATTAAGAATGCAATCAAAAAGAGAAAAAGGTTAACACAGCAAAATGATCTGTCTTTCTCTGTTTATCTTTGCCAGTTCTATGTTGTTACTTGTTTCTTCTTTATACCTTGTACAGACCTTCCTTCTCTTACCCTGCTTCTACTTTGTAAAGTCATGTCTCCCTCATGTGTGTCTAAGGATTATTCTTGTGCTACTTCTGTTTGGGCCAATCTAAGATCAAATATCTGCTTGTGATAATGCTCTGTTCCCTTTGCACTATCCCCATGTTCTCCATTCTTCATGCTGTAGGTATTGAGTTTCCTATTTACTTCCACTGGGGCTACTCAGTCTCTTTCTTTGTTTCTGTCTGTCTGTCTTCCTGTCTCCCCATGTGTCTGTTTTGCGCAATCTGCTATTCTTGCAATTACTTCCTTTCTACTGGTACATCTGAAGCCTATGTCACTTCTGATTTTATTTGTTCATTTCTCCTTTGCCTCCTACTGTTTATTTTCCACTACATAGGTTCATAGGTGTGTACTAGGCTAATGGCCCTGGCCCCAAAGCCTAGCCCCAAAAAACTGCCCAGGCACCGTGCCACCAGATGTTAGTTTACAGTGCCCCTATCGAATAGGGCAACTGGAATGATCCCTGGAGTGAACTTTCTGTTACCCATCCACTTGTCAAGATTTCTCTTGAAGAGGGCCAGTGAGGTGCTCTGCTTGACATGAATGGGAAGCTTATTCCAGAGTATGGGCAGTCTTTGGGAGATGAACCTGTCCCTCCAGCATGTTCCGTTAATTGTGGTAATGAGGTTGTGATCTCTGGAGCATGTGGTGTGTAGGGATTGGGATTTCTTTAGGTGTAGCATTTCAAGTAGGACTGGATCAGACATGGCTTTGTAAGTCAAGCAGAGATCACCTCTAAGTAGACGATAAGAGACTGAGAACAGCTGAAGTTTCTTGAGTTTGTCCATGTAGGACATGTGTTTAAGGCCTAGGATCCTTTTTGTGAATACTTTTGTAGCCTGTCCAGCTGTTGTAGGTATCTGGTCAGGTACGTGCCAAATGGGGTGTTATATTCGATGACTGGTCTAATGAGGGATGAGTAGAGATGGATGATGAACTCGTTCTTCCTGGATGCAAAACCTTTGGTTATAAGATGTGGCATGTAGAAGGAATTTCTGGCCATAGTGGCAATGTGGTCGTTGAAGGTGAGGTGGCTGTCGACCTGAGTGCCCAGATCTCTTATGGCCTATTCAGTGTTCAGTGGGCTGCCATCAACATGGTAATTCATGAGAACTGAGTTTTTTCCAAAGGGGATGATAACACATTTTTTGGCATTAAGCTTCAGGCCATGGTTCCAACACCAGTCATTGGTCTCAGAGAGGCTCTTTTGTAGGATGTCTGCATCACTTGGAGAGTTGATAATGACACCTAGCTGGCAGTCATCATCTTCTGTATTGGCTTGGACTTATGCAAAGTAGATGCCAAACAGGAGACGGCCCAGGACTGAGCCCTGTGGGACTCTACTCATGACTGTTCAACAGTCTGACTTGGAATTTGCAACTTTCACTCTGTGGGTCCTGTCTGTGAGCCAATTTGCAACCCACTGAAAGTTCAACTGCTGAATCCTACACTAAGGCACTGTACGAGAACATCCACTCATGCATGAATCGTGCCATCCCAAATAGAACCAAAATGCTCTCATCCAAAAAAAGGAAGCCAATCTGGTGGTCCCCTGCCATAAACAAACTTTACAACAAAAGGAAGAAACTTTTGCAGAAAAGAGGAAAATCCCAGGATGCAAAAAACTCCCTTACTAGCCTCAGTAAGAAACTGAGATGCCTCATAAAATCCTCCAAAGCTAGTTACAAAAATAAAATTGCCAAAGATTCCAAAGACAACCACAAAGCATTCTATAACTATGTCAAGAATCTAAATGGCAATGCTCAGATCTGCTCTGAGCTAAAACAGAATGGCATTAAATATACTGATCCGAAGGATATTGCCAATATCCTGGCAGATCGATTCAGTGCCAACTTCACCCCTCTCACCCCTAAATGGCCCATCTCAATACCGGAAGATTGCCAAATTCCAGTAATAACGGCCACACAGGTACAAAACGCACTCTCTAAAGCCAAGAATACAGCATCCATGGGACCAGATGACATCCCGGCTGTGTACTACATGAACTACAATATGAACTGGCACCTCACCTAAGTGTCATGTTTAATCATAGCCTCACCTCAGGTTTTGTGCCCACTGAGTGGTGCAGAGCTACAGTTATCCCAATCCACAAGGGGGGATCCATCTTGGATCCCGGAAACTACCATCCCATCAGTCTGACAAGCCTTATCTGCAAGGCCATGGAGCGTATTATCATGGAACTTATAAACAAAGACATTGGCAACCTTCAAACACTGGACCCCACCCAGTTTGGGTTTGTGAAGGGCCGATCTTGTCTCCTGAACCTGATTGACTTCTTTGAATCAGTCTCCAGAGCCATGGACAAGGGTAAGGTGGTCCACACAGCCTATCTAGACCTTGCCAAGGCCTTTGACAACATCCCCCACTCTGAAATCATAGAAAAACTTACTAAGTTGGGCATTAATCCCTATGTCACCCAATGGGTTGCTAAATGGCTTACTGATAGAACCCACACTGTAAAAGTAGCCAACTCCAAATTCAGCTCCAGACAAGTGACAAGTGGAGTACCTCAGGGTTCAGTCCTGGGGCCACTCTTGTTTGGCATCTACTTCTCTGAAGTACAGGTCAACACTAAGGGACTCTGGCTAACAAAGTTTGCAGATGACTGCAAACTGGGAGCCATTATTGAATCCCCAAATGATGTGGATACTCTACAAAAGGGCCTTACAGAAACAGATGCTTGGTGCCAGAGCCATGGGCTCAAGCTCAATGCCAAGAAATGTATTGTTATCCCCTTTGGGAAAAAACATGTATCCAAGAATTACCATATAGGTGGCAGTACACTAAACACAGAAAGTGTGATAAGAGACTTAGGGACACAGGTGGACAGTGGTCTCACCTTCGATAACCACATCGCCACAACAGTCAGAAAATCCTTCTATGTGGCACACCTCATCACGAAGGGCTTTTCATCCAGAAAAAGGAGGTCATTGTCCCACTGTACTCATCCCTCATTAGACCCATTATAGAATACAACGCACCATTTGGTATGTACCTCTCAAGACATCTGCAACAACTGGAAAGGCCTCAGAAATACCTCACTAAAAGAATCACAGGCCTAAAGCAGATGCCCTACGCTGACCGCCTTAAAAAACTCTAGCTATACTCTGTCGCATATCGTCTACTCAGAGGCGATCTCTGCTTAACATACAAGGCCATGTCAAACCCAGAGCTGTTGGACATGCTACACTTAAAGAAATCCCAATCCCTCAGAGCTACACGCTCCAGGGATCTAAACCTTGTCATCACAATAAACAAAACATGCTGGAGGGTAGGTTCCTGACCCAGAGACTCCCCAGACTCTGGAATAGATTGCCCATACATGTCAAGCAGAGTGCCTCTTTGGACCTCTTCAAGAGGAACCTTGATGATTGGATGGGAGAAAGGAAATTCACCCCAGGGATCACGTCAGTCGCCCTGCTAGACAGGGGTCCAGGAAAGTAAATAATGTGGGAAGAAATAGCCAAGGAATTGTTATGGCTAGTCTTGTATAGGCCCTAGGGCTGATAGCCTAGTACCAACCTATGAACCTATGAACCTATGAACCTATTGATGTAAGGATTGATGCCTAGTTTGGTGAGTTTATCAATGATACCTGAGTGGAGAATGGTATCAAAGGCCTTGGCCAGGTCAAGGTAGGCTGTATGCACTGCTTAACTCTCATCCACAGCCTTGGTGACTGCCTCGAAGAAGTCAACCAGGTTCAGCAGGCAGGATCTCCCCTTGACAAAGACAAACTGTGTGGGGTCAAGAGTTTGGAGATTTCCTATATCTTTGTTAAGCAGATCCATGATGATGTGCTCCATAGCTTTGCATACCAGACTCATCAGGCTAATGGGATGATAGTTCCCAGGGTCTGTAGTTGCTCCCCATTTATGGAGTGGGATGACTGTAGCAGTGAGCCATTCATTAGGGACATAGCCTGAGGTAAGGCTGTGATTGAACAGGGCACACAGATGTGGTGCCATTTCATTTTGTAGCTCATGTAGGACACAGGCAGGGAAGTTATCAGGTCCCATGGATGCTGTATTCTTGGCTTTGGACAATGCCGGTTTTACCTGTGCCGCAGAAAGGGTGGGTATCAGGCTTTCTTCTGGTATTATGCTAGGGCCCTTGGGGAGTAGAGAGTGGTAAAATTGGCACTGAATCTGTTGGCCAGTGTGTTGGCTATATCTGTTGGCTCAGTATAGGAGGTGCCATTGTGCAATAACTCAGACCAAATCTGGGTATTGCCTTTGAGGTTTTTGATATAGCTATAGAAGGCTTTGTGGGTGTTTCTGGTGTCAGCCGCAATTCTGCCTTCATAGCTGGCTTTAGAGGATTTGATAAGGGATCTCAGCTTTTTTTTAGACTGATAGGGGAGGTTTTCCAGTCTTGTGACTTCATTTTTATCTGCAACAGTTTCTTCATTCTGTTCTAGAGTTTATTGATGGCTGAGGAGCACCAGATTGGCGTCGTTATTTTGGAGGAGAGCACCTTAGTTCTATTTGGTATGGCAAGGTCCATGCATTTGTGTACATGCTTATACAGTGCATTGTTGTATGATTCAGCAGTCATGCAGCTATTTTCCATTGGCATGGGTGCCAAGAAGTTAGCCACCTCTGTTTTTAGGAGCCCAAAGTCATCTTTAAAGAAGTTTTTCAGGGTGGTCACTTTAGCGGGCGGGGGGGGGGGTGTAGGTGAGATGGAGATTTCCATGGTGATCAGTTTGTGGTCAGATTACCTAGGGAGGAACTGACTATAGGTGTGGAGCAATGGTCTCACATGTTGGCGATAACCAGGTCGAGGATGTTGCTTCCAATAGTGGGAGTCAGAATGAGCTGGTCCAGCGCATTGGAATTGATAAATTCCAGAAAGCAAAAATGCAGAAATGCTCCTGAATAACCACAAAAAAATCAAAAAAACAGACTGGAAGATGCAGGAAAAACAGAGTGAAATCCACACAATGTTATCGTAATAAAACTTTTAATCCACGCTTTCATAACCAAACTTCTTCAGAATAAAATATAAAAAGGCTGAATGGGTTGCACTAAAGAATCTAAGGGGAAATCATAATTTGATCTTTAAACCTGCTGGCAAAGGCAACAAGTTGGTCATTATGGATGTAGCAAGTTATTTAGAGATGTGTTATACACAAATAATGTTGATGTATATAAAAAATTGCATATTTCCATGTATTTTTTGGCTCAAGAACAATATTTGGAGCTAGTTAACAAGGGCGTTAGGTTAGGGTATATATCCAGGAGGATGCTAAAAAGAAATTTAATGTAGATTAGGCATGTATGGCCTGTTTCTACTGTTTACCCAAAATACATCAAAATTTAGAGCATCCCCCTGGATGCCCTATTGTTTCAAGGGAAACAGTACTTTTTTATATAACATGGGTTGTTTATTATATCATTTATTGTTGCCAAAAGTCTTGTCTTTACCTGCTTATGTAAAGGATGTGTTTGATTTTTTGGACAGGATTAAGAATGTGTCTTTGAATGAAAACATGGATTACACTTGATGTCAGCAGCCTCTATACCAATATTTCATATGCTTTTGGTATGGAGGCGGTTAGATTTTTTTCTAGGAGAATGCCCCACTACTGAATTTATTCGGGAATTGTTGTATTTTTATTTGCCCAATAATTTTTTTGAATTTAATGGTGAGATATTTTATATTATTTATGTCTTGAAGTGCTCCTGTGATAAGGTTTATATTGTACAAACAAAGAGAGCTTTTAAAGTGAGTTTGTTGGAACACATCAGAAAGGTAATTAATGGTAAAGAATCTAGTTCAGTAGCGGTGCATTTTCAAAATGATCATCAAAGTTCTGTAACAGGTTTACAGGGTTTAGTTTTAGAAAGAATTGATAAAGTTCCCCTGGATTCTTGTATGAAAAATAAGTTACTTTATAAAGAAGCACTTTATATTTTTATGTTTGACACTTTAAGCCCTAAAGGCATGAATTCAGAATTCAGTTGGAAAATTTTGTTATAAAATGTAATCTTGCTGCTTTAAGGGTCTTAATATGTTTTAATTGTTGCATTAATTGTTTTATTGAATAATGAATTGTAGTATATATACATGGGACATCTCTCATGTTTTTATCTTCCTTGAAGGCTTGCGGCCGAGATGTCAGGAGTAATAAAAGAATTTGGTGGTCACTCTTTTGTTGTTCTATATATATAAATGTGTGTCTGTATATATATATATATATATATATATATATATATATATATATATATATATATATATATATATATATATATATATATATATGCGTCTAATTTTCTTGATCGAAATTTCAAAGTCTTGAACAAGAAAAGTAGAAACCCACTTAAGTGAAAGTGCACTACATCAAATGTGCACGTTCGTAAAAGCCGATTCAGCGAATCGGAAAAAAACCCAAATCAAATAACTTTAAACACTATTTTGCACCCCCACCCCCCTACTTTAATATACTAACTCTGAGATCGCAATACAGTGGGGAAAAAGGATATATTTCCTTATCCCCACTGTAATGTGCTTTGTTGACTCTGGCTTTTGCAAAAGTGCACTTTCGATGTAGTGCACTTTCGCTTAAGTGGGTTTCTACTTTTCTTGTTCAAGATTTTGAAATTTCGATCAAGAAAGGTAGACCCTATACATATATTCTGTTCCTATTTTTTAGTTTATAAGAGCAGTTTTAAGACTCTGTCCCTATTTTAAGCCCCCCCCCCCTTAATTGGCTTCATCCCTGATTATTGAGCTATATGGTCGAGAGGTATGAACAGAACTTCTCTTTCATACAGAAGGACCTGTTCCCAAACAGTAGTTTTGAACATCTCAGAACTGAGCAGGTAAAGGGCTATCTTTTCTTTCAGTTACATATATCCCTCATATGGTCATGCAACTTTGTTCTACATTTTCTAATGGTCTTTCCAATGTAATAGGTTGCAGAGGCATATCATTGCATAAATTACACTTCCTGTATTGAAGAAAATTATCTTATTTACAGACCTGTGAGAAGGCTGTGCCAGAAAACTGATATAGTCCTATTTCTAGAAGTTGAATTTAGTGGACTGTTGTTCTTTTGTTTTGTTTTTTACCCAAACGAATACTATACAGCTGATATATTATTGATGTTTTTTAGTAAAAAATGTCCTAATGCTAACTGTCCTGCGCAGTTTCATTAATCTCTGATATTTTTCTAAAAAAAAGCTGACACTGTTCCTCTCAGACTTACATTAATTACTTAGATTGTTCAGTTTTTGTTGAGAGACTCAGCACTCAGGATTAGGGACACTGACCAGACATTAAAATGGACCACATAGTGTACATTACTTGTATTGATACAGCTGTATCATGTGTATAGAAAAACTATGTACCGTACAATTTTATGGAATGAAGTGCTGTGTAGACTGGAAAACATCTGTAAAATGAAGTGTTGTTTAGATTAGAAAGTGTATATAAAATAATTTCTTAAGGATTAAAGTAAGCTACTCTGTATGTACTGTTACTTTAAGGTACTACAGTGAATTCTAGCATGCATGCATATTACATATTATTGCACCGATGGAAACCTAACGTCAGACAAACCTGATATGGTACCTTTTACCTGTTACTCACATACATAATAATAATTAGCCTTTGACCTTCCTGAAGAGTTCTGTGGGTGGTGTTTTCATCTTTTTCTTAATGTTTATACAAATAGAAGGACCATACTGTCTAGTGGACATGTTTTTTTGAAATTGGTATAATGGTTAAGGTGTTAACCTCAGAGACAAAGTACAGTGTTTGATTCTCACCTTTGGAAGGGAAATTGGCTAGGCTTAAAGTGGCTCACCAAGGCAGCTGGCCCAGTACTTAACTATGAATCACTCACTTTAAGTGTTTTGTCATCTGCTGTAAAACAATCTCCTTATTCATCTCCTTAATGACCAGGATTTCTTGCCAAAGCTCATTCACCTTATTTGTCATGGGCTTAACGTTTTAGTAATTCTTAAACTTTGTACAAGCTACAACTCCAAATGGGCAGACCAAAACATTAATTTGTGGGAAAGCTCACATTTTTCATGTTTTATTTGAAGAGTGTGATACAATAACTGTTCTTATAAACTTAGAAAGTGGCAAAGACCTGAAAACTTTTTTGAAACAACTAAACACATCTGTTTATTAATAATGTGCGGTGATAATTGATAGAAATTCAGCTGTTTGTCATGTTAATTCTCAGATGTGCACTGCTGCCTGAAACATGAAGCAATAGTTCAGAAATCAAAAATATGTCTCAAAAAGAAAAGTGAATGTTTACACATTTACTTTAAAACTATAGGTGATTCTAGCCTAAGTCTGTTTGAAAGAAAGACTTGTCTTACCATTAGAAGGTCAGAAAATTAAATTTGGAAACATACTGAGATATCTACCAACTCCTGGTTACCCATTATAAATATATTAACCCCCCCCCCAAGTATTCATGAGTCTGTGAAGAATAACATTTTATGTGTGAAGATTTTGAAATTCACTGCAGTGTGGTCTGTTCACTACCTGTAGCACATAATGTTAAAGAGTCATGTAACCCCCTTTACTATAAGAACATTTCTTTACTGTCCAAAACATCCTTCTCTCCTGCTATTATTAAAGTGCTACAGCCATTCTCAAAATATTAGGTCTCTACATTTAAACATTGTTTAAGTACTACATTTCAGGAAAAAAAAGGAAACCTCTTTTGTTGTAACTGCCAGTTACAATAAGTAAGCTCAATGCGTAAAGCTAGTGTCATATAATTAGGTCAATTTTGCACTTCTAATTCTGTGTACAATGCAGTAACAAACCTGACAAACAGAGTGCTTATGTAATAACATATAACTTCTTCTATTGTCTGCTGTGTCATGGCCCCTTTAACTGGTCACGTTACCTTAGGCTTCTATAATCATTTTTCTTTGACCCCCCCCCCCCCACCCGTTTCATTTCACTACATTTGTTGCTGTTTTTCTTCATGTCTACTGACCCATCCCTAACATCTTTGGCATCCTGATCTCTTTGCCCTAATATCTCTTATTTTCGTAATCCTTCTCCACCCAGCTTCTTCTGCCTTTTTCTCTTCCCTATTCCTAATAATGTCATAGTGTCACCAGGTAGCACATTCAGCTTTGGCAGTGAAGATCAGAGGTTTGTGGGTTCTTTTCTCACCCAGGGTGACTGGACTAACTTTTTATTACTGACATTGCAGTGTAGCATTATTAATTGCTGTAATCCTGAGGAGTCAGTCTTTTGGATAAGACATTAAACCTAGGTCCCATCTCCCTGAGTTTGGGGTACTTTAGGTAGATGTGAAAGATCACATGGCACCTCTCAGAAAGAGTAAGGGAAGTCCCTCAGTGTCCTGGCCAAATTCCCTAGTCAGTAAGAATACCACCAGAGATTTCCCTTGAAAGGAGGAGTCTGGTTTAGTGGGACTAACTCTGCTAATAAAGGGTAAACAAACAAGCAAACAAATAGTAATCATTTCCAATTCTCTGACTCTGTGACTATAGTTAATTTATGCCTCTTTTAATTCAGTTTTTCTCATTTCATTTTTTCTACTTTACTGTACCTGTCAGGGTTGTTATTTTTCTATCAACACATGCTTCATGATGTGATATATTGTGTATATTTCATTGGATACTGCTATCTGACTCACTGTTTACATCTAATTTTATTTCTTCATTTCTCATTGCCAATGCTCATTTCCTTGCTCGCTGCCACAAACTGAACTCCTTATTGCATCTTATGCACATGTTTTCTCTTGTATATTTACTTTTGCACTGCTTCTGGTGACTGCATGCTGCCATTTGACGTGTATAACGGTTGCTTCATTTCCTGTATATTTGCCCGACATGCTTCATTGCATATTGATCATTAATGGTACTGTGGCATTTCTGCCTCTACTTTGTTCTGGAGCTCCTTTTCTCAGGTTTCCACTAAAACTTGACTCTGTGCAGTCAGCTCTCCTAGTTATAAAATGCAAACAATCCAACAAGCCAATGAAGAAGGACAATGATGCTACTCACCCTTTCATCATTAATGTTGTCATTGTCATCATCTTTGTCACAGGCATCACCTTCTCCATCTTTATCAAAGTCTTCTTGTCCAGAGTTAGGCAGCAGAGGACAGTTATCCTATCCAAAATAAAGCAGGTAATAAATTACTGACCTAGCTGCATTGATTTCTGGCAGTCAGCTTAACCTACAAGATGAATTCAAACACAAAGATCATAGCAAATGTGAAAGCTATGCTGCACACAAATATTTTTTTGTTTTCCTCCCTTTCCCACTGTTACAGATATTACACTGGGCGCCTGGAATTTTAATTGCAAAATGATATATATGTTATTGCATAGGAATTTTTATAAGCTATGAAAAAGTAATACACTGTAAATCTCATTTAATGAACAGTATTTAGATTTATGGCAATGCTACAAGAAATGAGTATGAAATGACACTGGAAAATAATACTAAAGTAATGAGCTCATACGTTTGCTTCAAAATCTACTCAGAATGTTATGAAAAAACTCAGAATTATACAAATAGTTCTTAAATGGCATGCATTTGTCATTATGCAATATGTAAAAGGCTACTGAGAAAAGAACATCTTGCAAAATTATGTAACTGGGTTTAAATGCAAAGGATTCCTGTTCATGATATATGAAATATTTATTGGAGAGGATAATTCATAACAGTAAATCCTTCTCATTAATAGCAGTTTTAAAGAGTAACTGTTAAGAAAAATGCCATTAAATTTTCTAGAGCCTATTACTGCATACATACAAATTACCAAAAATGTAACACCAAGAAAAGCTAAACCAAAGCTTTAATGGTTAATCAATTGGATATTATGAAACAGTTAGAAAAAAAATGATGTGTCCTAATCAGCCAAAAAGCAGTGTTGCTGAGCTTATGATCCCAACGCCAAAAGCTGCTCATAAAGCACATTCAGTACCCGAAAACATATTCTTATTTATTAATCTTTTTTTTTACTCTCTTTTGCAACTGAAAAGTACCTGCAATTGTTTATGTATTTAGTAAACAAAAAGTATTTGGCATGTTTCTAACCTTTCTCACTCACCTGTTTTTTCTGGGTTCCCATTGTTTGTTCGAGGATCATAAGTGCAGTCCTCAGAAGGGTGAGAGGTTGTGTTTAGTTACAGGGAAGTATATACTAACTCCATAATTGCTGTTCTTTAAGGTAGACTGATCTCACAGTTAGTGTTTTTATATATAACTCCGGTCCGCTAATGATTGGCAGTAGATTTTTACGTGCCGAGTTGCCGGCCCTGACACACAACCTTCAATGAAGGTATGCCCATTCACGCATGTCTCCACACAGAAGAAGCTCTAGCTGAGAATCGAACAGGACAACATCTTACTGTGAGGCGACAGCACCACCACCGTGTATATCTATATATATATATATATATATATATATATATATATATATATATATATATATATATAGGGAGGGGGATTGCTCTACAGTGGGGAGTGCAAGGGGTCTCCCCTCTTCCAAATGCTTTTTAGGTGTAACAGCAAATTTTGGACTTCACGGTTCTGTTCCCAGGAATGGATATTTCAGAGTTTCATGACTTGCTTTAAAGTATCCCATAATTCTGATATGGCACGATTACTTTCTCTCTTCTTTCCTGTAACTCCATAGTAGCTACAGGTCCATTTAGGGTACATAGGTCTCTATTTTTAAATCCAAGACTATTGATCTAGGCAGTTTACTGTTACAAACACCCAATATTGTTCTTTCATTTTCTATGATTTCATATAATCATTACACGTTTTGTACTTTACCGTCCAGGCTGGGAGTATTAAAATGTTATTATTTACTCTGTCTCCTAGTGAACTAGTTCTCTATTCAGTGTTCTTTCTCTGAACCAGTACTCCTTTATGTTCCTCTCGGGGAGGATATAATGGTTAAGGTGTTTTCCTCATAGTCACAAGGTACAGGATTTAATTCTCACCTTTGGAAGGGAAATTGGCAAGCTCAAACTGTTCTACGCTGGCAGCCTAGTACTTGACTGTTAACCTATTTACCCTTTCACTACCCATTATCTGTTGTGTCCATATGGACTTTAGTCTTAAAAACAATTTTTTACGATAAATAAATCACCTCGGTTCACCTTGTTTCTCATTTGATGTTGAAAAACTTATTTTCATACCATTTGGCTTTCATTCTTATTTTTACACATTCTTTATTAGTTGTAACTAATTGAACCAAATCATTTTAATTTCCCTTTATTGTATCGTTTTATAATATTCCTTACCATTCTTGAGTTGAAGAGGCAAATATTACAGTCAAAATATTGTATATTGGCTAGGATTCAGTAAGATTTTCTCTGCTTACACTAATTGGTCAATGTGGGTTGATTAGTTAGCACAATGGAGAGATTTCTAATCAAAAGAATTGGTGAACAGCAAATTAGCAGCTGCATTGCATACTGTTGTATCAGACTGTATGGCTTTAGTGTTCTCCCCACCAAACCAGGCATTTTGGAAGCATAGGCACCCCCCCTGCACACACTTACACACTACATTCAGATACCCATACACACACACACACACACACACACACACACACACACACACACACACACACACACACACACACACACACACACTCATTCAGTTGTATCCATGCCCCTGCTGATAGGCACCCACACACACACACACACACACACACACACACACACACACACACACACACACACACACACACACACACACACTCACACACACTCATTCAGCTGTATCCATGCCCCTGCTGATAGGCACCCACACATACACACACACACACACACACACACACACACACACACACACACACACACACACACACACACACACACACACACACTCACGCACACACAAGCACTTCTGCTGTACTTAATCTATTCTGCTTTAGCTCCCATAAGAGTGTGGTAATTATAATCTTGTTACTGGGGAATTTGGTAGTCCGCTTGATGTTCTGAATATAACTCCCTGGCCAGTGAGCACAACAGAGGTCATTTCACTTAATTTCTTTATCTGAGGTACCTTGGGGGTTAAATAGGGAAATTTATAAGTGTGAATTATCTGGATATCAGCAAGGCTATTGTCAATGCACCACACTGGAGTCTGCAGAAAAATTAAAGGCTATTTTTAGATACTGGAAATAAATTAATTTAATGCTAATGAACTAGCTATTGTGATTTACATACCATCTGGTTATAACCTTCTTTTGGAGAATTCCCTATTGAATATACACTTTAAAGAGGTTATACTACATATCTTTTGCCTTTTTATTACTTGTTGGTTGTCCAGCGAGTTGCTTAATGGTATCAGAAGTAACGCAATATCTGCCAGAAATGAAGGGATGTATCTGCAGAAGTGAAGAAATATGTCTATAGCATCACAGGATCATAGAAGCTGCAAGGCAACTGAACTGTGAGATCATTTCTGCCTTGTCAGCACCCACCCTTAGGCCTTGCCTTTCTTTTCAAGGAGGGCCAAGCTAGTCATACAGGGATGAATTCATAAATTTTGATCCAGTTGTCCACCTTCTTTTTAAAGACAGATAGAATTTTACACTGCTTAACTTAGGAAATTTGTTCTAGAGAAGGGAAGGCACTGTGTGACAGCTCTATCCCTCCACTTTGTCTTACTTACATACTGTAGTAGATTTAGATCTCTGGCCTTGGTGTTAGCAGGACTGTTTGATTTATGGAGGTATAGGAGTTCTTGGACTACTGGATCCCTTATAACCTTATACGCAAGGCAAAGATTGCCATTAAGGAGTCTGTATGACTGAGTATTAAGATAAAGCCTCTAGTCTTTATTAGTAGTTTGGGTCTTTTAAGCCCATGATCTTTTAAGTTACAAATCTCTGCAGTCTTTCCAGTTGCTTGACATATTTATAAAGGTACATCCCAAAGAAGTTGTTGTACTCAATGACAGATCTAATCAGTGCAGAGTACACGGAGGTGAGGACATCTTTCATCTGGAAGAAGCAAGTTAGAAGGAATTCTGAGGAGTGCTGTGGCTGCTGTAATGTGATAGTCAAATGTGAAATAGCCTAGCCACACAAGTACCCAGGTCTGTTACTATCTTTTCATTTTCAAGTGATGTATTATTTGTGCTATACACTGGAACCAGGTAGATGTCTACCAAAAGCTAACATATTGCACATTTTTGAGTATGAACACATTTTTGTACACCAGCTATTGAAAAGTGAAGATCCTTGTGGAGTCCCTGCTTACCAGAGGAGGACATGACAATGACTCCTAGCTTACAATCATCCTCAAACTTTGTTAACTAGAGACCTTTGTTTGATGAGTTAGATCCAATAAGTCGATACCAAGTAGCAGAAGTGCCAGCACAGATCCCTGAGGGACTCCATTGGTCACCTTAGTGCTTTCAGGGGCTGCACACCCTACTCTTACTGTGTGAGTCCTTTTCCTAAGCCAGTTGGTTAACTACATATGGGTCAGTTTGGAACTCCTTTCACTTGTGTGTTATATTTGCATGTGGTATGGTACTGAATGTCTAAGTGAGGTCAAGGTACACAGCTTGTCCACAGTCTACAGTCTGAGTAATCCTGTCAAGCTCACAAGATTCATTAGACAGGATATACACTTGACAAAACCAATCTGCCAGGGGTCAAGTCTGATAAGATTTTTGTTTTCATAGTTGATTGGATCAGTTATGATACATTCCATACGTTTGCATATAAGACTCATTAAGCTGATGGGTCTATAATTCCTGGGGTAAGTGGTGGGCCATCCTTGTGCAGTGGCATCACAATACCTAAGGGACAAAGCCAGTTGCTAGGCTCATGTTAATTAGTTTGAGGAGCTGGTCCAGCAGTAGTTATTTAATTCTCATAATTAGGCAACCAGGTATGTTGCTAGGGCCCCATAGATGAGGTATTGTTCATTTTGGAGAGAATATTCAGTATCTGTTCTCTCATGATGGTTAGTACTTTGATTCCATCATGAATAAGTGGGCTTGGAATAGATGTTTTTGAGGTGAAGTTGGCAATAAATTTATTTGACAGTATGTTGCAATATCCACTGGATCAGAGTAGGTAGTGCCATTATGAATAAGCTCTGAGAAATGTTGAGTGTTATTCCATCTTTTGAGTAAATTAACTTGGCCCACATCATTTTATCTGCTGCAGAAAAAACTGTCAAAAAAGGAAGCTTTGCATATAGAAGTTTAGTTTATTTCTTAATGTGAGCACATTAGCAGAAAACTTTGAGGAGGTACATTGTGCTGCATAACCAAATGTCACTAGGCAAGAAGCCTTTAAAGCATTTGGCTCTTTACTTTTCTTGAAGACAGGAAAGACAATTACTAACAAACTGAGAAATTTGAGGCAACAAAGGACTTTCCATTCATTAAATGTTTGCTCTGTACAAAGCCTATTCATAATGATACTACCTACTCTGATCTAGTGGAGATTGCCAACATACTGACAAATACATTTAGTGCTTTATCCGGTGGCATACCTTAGTGCCCCAAATATATTACCAGATCTAGCAGCTACCCCTAATGCCCCAGTCTATTTTCAGTTGCAGCCTGGGGCTGGCCTAGAACCTAAGGATGTCCCGGGGTGGGTTATACCATTTTCATTCCACCAGGGGATTGCTTTCATTTGTAACCTACCCCATTACTGTCCTCCTTGCAATCACGTACATTTTGTCCAAGGGTTGGGCTTGCAATGAGGACATGCTGTATATTGCCCTTCCTCAGCAGCAGTTCAGCCAGGTCCACCATTATTTCCCCTATTTGCACCCCCCCCCGCCATGTTCCCAGCCTCCACCAGGGATTGTCATAATGGATGCCCACATAACTGCCTTCCCTTCCCAGGATGAATGCACCTCTCCCTTCCTGTTATTGCATCCAACATTGAAGGCGATGATCAAGCACAGGTCATCATTGCCAAATTCAGGGTTTTATTGCTTTACACCATGGTGCTGATGGAAATTTTAGATTTAATCCACAATTAGGAATTTAAAGGTTCCTCAGTTTTGTTGTTAGAGAGGAAATGATAGGAGAAAATTCAGAAAGCAGTGGAGTCTTAAAGAATTTGGTGGTTGGCAAGTCTTATTTAATATATTTGTATAAGTATGATAGTAGCATTGTAACCATGCTCAATTTATATGCTTATATTACTAAGGTGACAGAGATGTCATGGTTATGCAAGTTTCCAAAAACATCTACAGTATTTGGTAGTTTAGGTAGGTAGTAGCTGGGGTTTGATTTAAAAAAAAAAAATACAAGGTTATTCAGTTTGGAATAGTGGCACATGAAAATCTCTACAATTTTTGAGAGCACACTTAGAGGAGAAAAACGATTTGGGATGGTACTGACTTTTATGCTTGAAATATAAAGAGGCAGTGGTAAAGAATAACAAGGTGGTAGGGTATATAGCGCAAGAAGTGGATTCCAGTAATACCAAAGTCATACTTCCACAGGAAGAGGACACTGTTAAGGCTACATCTGGATTACGGATTACTGTTCTGGAGGTAATACAGACAAAGGTAAATAAGACTGTCAGGAAGCATGTGATACAGACTTAAATGCTAAAGGGTATCAAGGCACTCGGGTTTAAGAAGATTACTAGAATGCTAGGTATGTATATACTAAGATAATATTGAAAAGTGGGTATGATTAGGATTCATTCCATTGTTTTTGAGACAAGTAGGAAGTATGATCTTCATAAGAAATGACAAAGAAGAGAAATATAAGAACATGGTAACAGCTACAGGAAGGATATTTCAGCTTGAAACTGAGATATCCTACCTCAGAGATAGGGGTATATAGTACCCACTCATTTAATATACCCTCTAAAGCATTTGGTACACCATTAATCTATAGCTGTTAAGAGTAAAGGCAATGAAATAATTCAGGAAAGGTAAGGAAAGGCAATTGTACAAGTGACATCTAACATAAGTGGAATGTGATTGTGTACACATATAGGTGTATGCTTATGAATGCAGCTAACCATGTGTTTGCTGTGCAGGGTTAAGACTAGGAGCTGTTAATGAGATGCCTCCTGTAGTCCAAGGTTTGATTCCTTCAGCCTTGATTTGCCTACTGTCTGACTCAAAGGAAGTTTGTAACAAGACAGTGCTCTGGGGTAATTGGAAAACTGATCTGGGCTCCAAAATAACCTCCAGAACTACCCGCCTGATAACTACCTACAAATCTGTAAATGTCTGTGATGCATGGACATTTTGCTTGTCCTTTCATGGTGCAGAATTTCACAGCTATGCTGTTGATTGGCATGTCTAGACTGTAGCATATTACCTCTGTGCTGCAAGATCTGTGCTGATTATTTGTTATGGTTAGATATGATTTGACAATCCTGAATATCACCTTCTGGGATATATACTATCTAGGTCCTAGGCCATCCAAAAGAGCTGATGAGGCCCTGTGTCCTGTCAAGGCAACTTAGGTCATCAGATGAAGGGCTGCTAGATGTACTGAAGGCCTGGTTTGAGACATCTAGTAGGATTTAATCTTATCCTGTAGAGTCCTACTTTTCTAGTCCTTGAGGTACCATCTATTTTTGGAGAGTCTACTTTGACCCCAGCAGGGTAGTTTACACTAAATTCAGAATTCTGAAGTTTTGATTTTGTTTTAGGTATATTTTTAGTATGGTTATTGCGCTACTTATAATGTACATCTCCCACTTGTCAGTGCTGTTTTATTTATGAATGATTAATTTTAAGCATTATACCCTGAGTAAATCCATAATATAAATAAGCTGCTGTCTTCTCTTATAAAAAGAAATGCACATGACAAATCATTTTAACTTCTATTTTTTCTAAACTCACAGACGTAATTAGGGTTATTTTCATTTCAGACATCAGACAATAGTTAAGTTCTCCTAAAGGAATTTGCTTATTGTGACTTACTATGATATTACATTATAGTTTAAAGGCAAATTATGTTTGAATTAGTGTTTTACTAAAACATGAAAAAGAACGATGAAGACAAAGATTTGTCAAGACACTGTTGCCTTTTTTGCAATTATTATGAAATGCAAACCTGTCTTCTACTAACTCATAGGTTATAGATGAAATGGGTTATCATTGTGTGAGTCCATTATCCTATTTAGAAACAAAATCAATAGAAAAAAAAAGAATAAAATATGATATTTTCAGTTCATCTTGAAGGCCAGTTTTTTATAAAATAAAAAGAAGGAAACAATTGCATCTGTCATTGCTAGACTACCTTAAAGACTACTGAGTTGAAACTCTAACTGACATTATAATGATGGAAGTGCTGGAGTACCTGCCAGATGCTGCATTAATAACCGGCTCTGTGACTGTTTAGATGTTTTTTTTCTGTAAAAGCAAGTGACTTAAGAGCTCTAATAATTGTTTGTTGAATTATATATAATACAATATTGCAAAAAAGGCTATATTCAAATCATTAAATTTGGGAAGGTTTTATTGATAATATCTAAGAGGTGATAAAAATAATAGCTCATGCCAACAAGTATCAGGCAGTATCAGGCAAATGTTATTGAGTGTTAGGTGAAAATTCTTACATTTTTTTCTTGAATTGTCTTACTTTACCTTCCTATACTTCAGTTTTTTTTTTATTTTCTTTTGCTCGTTTTATAATTCTTTATAGATTATAATATGATGCTTATTCATATTATCCATATCCTGTATTTTTCTAGGAACGATTTTGATGAATTTATGTATAACTGATTTCTTATTATCAGACTTCCTACATTACTTACATTGTCCTCTGTATTTAACAAAATGCTATTTGGGAGAAGATCTGCTTTTTGTATTGCTAATATGTGCATCCAGTATTATTAAATAATTTTCTTTTGTTGTATGTAGAGAGTTGGCTTACTATCCTTATTCAGATTTAGTTTTGTTGAGTTACTGTGTTTGTTATCTTGCTATTATCTAAATTAAAATTCAATAATAAGTTTTAAAAAACAGCTACAAATGTATAGATTTTACTGGGGTGGCCACGGTGGTGTAGTGGTTAACGTCATGGAACAAACCATTATGGACCTTATAAATAAGGATATAGGTGATCTCCAAACCCTTTATCTAACACAGTTTGGTTTTGTCAAAGGCAGGTTATGCCTGGTAAACCTGGTGGACTTCTTTGAAAATGCCACCAGAGCCATAGACAAAGGCAAATCTGTGCATACAGCCTACCTTGATTTAGCCAATGCCTGTGACACAATCCCACATTCAAGAATCATTAATAAACTCTCCCAGTTGAATATCAACCCATCTGTTGCCAGGTGGGTTGCTAACTGGCTCACCGACAGATCGCACTCAGTCAAAGAGTGGGACTTCATATTAACCAGTAGACCTATCACCAGTGGAGTTGTACAGCAGTCAGTGCTGGGCCTGCTATTGTTTGGAATATACTTCTAAGAAGTTCTAGCCAAAACAGAGGGTCTGTGCCTGACTAAGTTTGCTGATGACTGCAAATTAGATGCAATCGAATCCCCAAACAATGTCAATATACTTAAAGAGGGACTTACACAAATCAATGGTTGGTGCCAAAGCCATGGACTCAAACTCAGTGATAAAAATGCATTATCATCCCATTCAGTTAAAACAATATCCGTGCAGTCTATCATATAAATGATAACACTGTAAATAACAACTCAGTAGTGAGAGACTTGGGAACACAAGTTGACTGTAGCCTAAACTTTGACCACCATGTGACTACTGTAGTAAGAAAGGCGTTCTGCATCACACACCTCATTACAAAGGCATTGCATCAAGAGTGAAAGAGGTCATAACACCCCTATAATCGACCCTCATCAGGCCAGTAATTTAGTACAATGCTGCCTTTGGTATGTACCTTACTAGGGAACTGCAGCAACTTGAGAGACCTCAAAGATTTCTAATCAAGACAATTCAGGGTGTCCGGCACATGCCATACATTGACAGACTGAAGTCACTGTCACTGTACTTAATAGCATACAGACTACTTAGAGGAGACTTGTGCCTGGCCTACAGAGCAATCACAGATCCAAACTTAATGGAAATGCTGCACATCTGCAAGTCAAAGCTTCAACAAAACACACACTGGAGTAAATAAAACTCACCTAGGTGGGGGCTATGTCACCCACACCCCTGCTAAGTATATATACCAACTCCGGGATCACACTACAGTGTAGAAAAGGACATGTTGGTCAAATGTTTACTTGCCCTGGGAAAAATTTGCTGTTTGGGTATTTCATTTTCGTGATTTTGGTCAATTGAAAATGAAACTTGATGATATGGCCATTCGAGTATTAGAAGTCTATATATATATATATATATATATATATATATATATATATATATATATATATATATATATATATATATATATATATACACATACACACGGAGGTCTACTTTGATTCACTGAAAACTCATTTCACTGAATTTTAAAACTCTCACACCAAATTGCTGAAAGCTCAAATCACTAAAAACTGATTTCACGGAATCGCATTTCATTGAATGTAAGTACTGTTGGGCAAATAAAACGTATATGCTCTTTTCCCCACTGTAGTGCGATCCTGGAGTTAGTATATATATATAGTTAGGGGGTGTGTGGGGGTGTAGCCCTTACCTACTTATACATATGTATACACCCACACACAGAAGGGTGTTGCATGTGAAGTCCCCATGTGAGTAGTAGAAGGGAAGCTTTCCTTCTTCGAAAAATGGATTAATTCTGTTTTCAGGTATTAATTCAGTGACATTATTCTAGGTCCTTTTGGTGTGACAAGTTTGCTTTTTTGCTTTTCTTGAGTTAGAGCTGACTTTTGATAGTGGATGAAGTTTGACCTTGTTATTCACAAACATAACATGCAAAAGCATACAAGCACTCTGCATGTTGTGTTTAGGATGACTGGTTTCACTACCACAGTTCACAGACATGGGCGACAGCACTGAACCTGGCGTACAAACAAATTTCTGATTTGTCATTGGGAGTCTGATCTCTGTCACCATTAGGACTAAGATCATCAGGATGTTTCTTAGCACATAAAACTTTTACAGGTTAAGTTAACTTCTTCCCTTTACCTGTAATGGTCATTGTCAAATGACCCCTTTTCAGATCTCTTTACATCTATGTTGAAGTCAGTTGATTGCAGAATGGCCTACCCTACCTCACTTTCTAACCCCAACCTGAAACACTTTAGTATCCTAACAGTACCAGTAAACAAAGCACACACACACACACACACACACACACACACACACACACACACACACACACACACACACACACACACACACACACACACACACACACACCTTGATGTCAGGGAGGGAAGTGCAGTGGACCATACATGGAAGACATCCCCTTATTCCTGCAAGGAGAATTCTTTCAAAGCAGCCCTACCCCCAGTGCATAAGAGGTGGTCTTCCCATTCTCTACCAGGGAGATCACTCTGCTCATTGTGACCCTAAATACATACAAACCTCTCCTACCCACTGGTAGAAGCTAGTGGGCCACACCCTTTTATATTTCTCCCTCCTTGTCTGGAACCTCCAGTGCTGTGGCTACTAATCAAACCATGGTCACATGGTTTGCAGTAAGGGTTCCACCCTTCTGTGCCATAGAGCCAAACTGGAAAAAACATAGTTAATTATAACTCATAAAAGAAACTCATTGACCCTCTATGCCTTTCATGATAGCAATATGCTGCTTCAGAAATATTTTAATGTCAGTATGTGATCTGTTGAAGAAGTTACAGCTGATATTTACTGTCAGAGCTAAGTAACATTTAATAATCTGCATTTTATCTCCACCAAGTAATAATATTTTTACATTTTCTTACCTTAGTACAATGATAGGTTGCATTTTCAGCACATACTAGATTGTTGTTAGGCCAGCCATCCAAGTCTGAGTCCTCACCACAGATTATTCCATCACCTGCATATCCAATCTTACACTCACACTTAAACATGGGGTCACTGAAGTGGCCCAGATAGATGCAGCGGGCAAACTTGTGGCAGTTGTGTGTCCTATCCTTGCACGGGTTCTCAGGTTCACAAACCTAGAAGAAAAAAAGATCCCATAAAGTAGATGCAAATAAATTGTGTGTGATATATATATATATATATATATATATTTTATGGAGTTTTTAATACTCTTGTGCAGTTAGTCTGTGACAAAAACAACAAGCTTTGAATGATGACATGCATATATGCGTTATGACTGTAAGTCCTTTTATGAGTAAATACACTGTAAAATTAATACCTGGCATAACAATTAAACATTTTCTTTATTTTCAGATCTATAGAATTATAGTCCTGTTCACTTATGTATTGTATGTGTAACTGGCCACATTACATTTCTAACAAAAAATAAGTAAAAAGTTCCCAGAAAACACGAAGTGCAAGTAAAATGAATCAGAAAAATAAAAGGGATAAAAAGCACTTTGACACAGCAGAAATAGACAACTAATTTAATCACAAGAGGTAAAAATGATTTACCTCTTGTGATTAAATTAGTTGCCTTTTTCTGCTGTGTCAAAGTGCTTTTTCTCCCTTTTACATCACATTTCTAGTTAATTGTTAAACAGCAACTGTATGGAAGCAGTCAAATATGGCTGCATCTACATTTAGAATATCAGCAGTAGTGAGACCTCAATGCGTGGTGTTAAATCAGAACTGAACAGGAGCAGCCAGCCAGCTGGTGAGAGTGGAGCCACTGGAACATGATACTGTATGAACATCTCTTAATGCAATCTTATAATATATAATATGATGTTACTGGCCTGAAAACTGAATTTACCTTGGGATGGTTCTGAGACATCACTCCCATGAATTGTGATAGCTGTGACCCTCTGGCAAACAGCATAGGTTCATAGATTCATAGGTAGGTACTAGGCTATTGGCCTTAGGGCCTATACAAGCCTAGCCAAAAAGGTACCCTGGCTTTCGCCACCCAAGAAAATTATTTTCCTGTGCCCCTGTCGAGCAGAGCCACAGAAGTGATCCCCGGGGTGAATTTCCTATTTCCCATCCAATCATCAAGGTTTTTCTTGAAGAGTGCTAATGAGGAGCTTTGTTTGATATAGCTAGGTAGTTTGTTCCAGAGTATGGGAAGTCTCTGGGACAGGAATCTATCCTGTCAGCATGTTCTGTTTATTGTGTTGATGAGGTGTAGTTCCCTAGAGCATGTTGCTCGGAGGGATTGGGATTTCTTTAAGTGGAGCATATCCAACAGCTCCGGGTTTGACATAGCTTTGTATGTTAGGCAGAGATCGCCTCTGAGTAGGCAATATGCGATGGAGTAAATCTGGAGTTTTTTTTGACGGTCTGTGTAGGGCATCTGTTTGAAGCCAGTAATTCTCTTTGTGAGGTATTTCTGTGGCCTTTCCAGTTGTTGTAGATGTTTTGTGAGGTACATACCAAAAGGGGCATTGTACTCTATAATGGGTCTAATGAGTGATGAGTAGAGGGGAAAAATTACCTCTTTTTTTCTGGATGAGAAAACTTTTGTGATGAGGTGTGCCACGTAGAAGGATTTCCTGACTACTGTGGCAATGTGATTATCAAAGGAAAGACTACTCTCCACATGTGTCCCAAGGCCTCTTATCACACTTTTGGTGTTCAGCAGACTACTGCCTATGTGGTAGTTCATGGGTACAGAGTTTTTACCAAAAGGGATGACAATGCACTTTTTGGCAATGAGCTTGATACCAAGGCTTTGACACCAGGAATCTGTCTCAGTGAGGTCCTTTTGTAGGATGTCCACATCATTAGGAGTTTTGATTATGCCTCCTAGTTTGCAGTCATCTGTGAACTTTGTTAGCCAAAGACTTTCTTTATTAGCCTGTACTTCAGAAAAGTAGATACCAAACAGGAGAGGACCCAGGAGTGAACCCTGTGGTACTCCACTTGTCACTGTTCTGAAGTCGGATTTGGAGTCTGCTACTTTCACAGTATGGGTTCTGTCAGTGAGCCAATTGGCAACCCATCTTGTGACATAGGGATTTATACCTAGTTTAGTGAGTTTATCTATAATTCCAGAGTGGGGGATAGTGTCAAAAGCACTTCTAGAGAATTTGAGATGAGTAAAAAAAAAATGCCTGCTGCAGTCCTAGTTCCAATCTCCACTGATTTTGGTATACTGTCGCTACAGCACTTTGTCTCTGCTCATTACACCCTCCTCCTAAACTGATACACTCTTAACAGAAACCACTCAGTGAATTTTCCTAAGGAACTAATAGCAAAATGCACATTTGCAGAAGAAAACAGAAAAATGAAACTTATTAATATTTTAGTTTCTATTAACACTCAGGCCTGAATGACCCATTCAGTTTTCACTAGCGACCTTTAGTAAGTGAATTTTCCTAACAGGGTGTTTTGTTTTCCACATCTAAAATTGGTGCATATTTTTTCTTCTTCTGGATTACTTGTTATTATCTTTTTGCCTTCAAGCCTAGCTATAGTAATTATCCTGTTTCTAGGATTTCTACAATCCGTCATTTTCTTTCCAAACATCTTGGCTTCCCTTTGAGATTCTTCCTTCTGATTCATTCAGCTTTTCCACCTCTCATTTGTAATTGTCATGTATTTGTATGTCTCTCCATGTCTCCATTCCATATCTACTAAGTTTATATATTTTAAATTTCAGGTTATTTCTAAGGAGCGAAAACGAGGCACGCCCAGAAGACAGTGGTGCACGGTCCAAACCATAAACTGAAAAGACAAAATAGGACCAGCACGCAAAAAGACAGCAGGATATAATTCCAAGTAAAAATTTATTAGAAGGTAGCCAATAGACCAACCTTCCTTAAGATTGCACATATGCAATCTTAAGGAAGGTTGGTCTATTGGCTACCTTCTAATAAATTTTTACTTGGAATTATATCCTGCTGTCTTTTTGCGTGCTGGTCCTATTTTTTCTTTCTATTTCTAAGGAGCACCTAGGCTGAATGATTGGATCCAATTTGCATATTGTGTAACCAAACTGATAGACTAGCATTTATGGACAAGTTGTCTAGTATTCAAGGATGATGGCTTGTGTATTAAGCAACCCTGTATCAATTCATAGTCCTGAAGTTACCTAGTTGTACAGCACTGCAGTAGTAGGTAGCAATTAGTATGTAAATGCAATAGTTAGGGATGGGCATATGTTAAAGAGGCCCATTCTAAGCTTGGTGCACTGTACAGTTAGGACATATGTTTAGTACAGAAGTAATATTCTCAGTAGCCCATTGTGTGTGTGTGTGTGTGTGTGTGTGTGTGTGTGTGTGTGTGTGTATGACTGCTGCCTGATGTTATCTGTGGCTAGTATGAATGGGGAGAGATCATGGATGGTAAATGTGCATTCACTGCATGTGTGTATGTCTGTCTATGTAATTTGTATTTATTTGTATTTGTTTTCCAGGCTAGAGCACTGATCTCCAAGGACCTTTTTCATATTTAGCCCAGGAACAGTGCCTGGTTAACTGACATTGTATGTTTAATCCTCTTGCAGCCTGACAATCACTACTGCAGTCCAGACATCCCCCACTGATCAGATAGTTAATAAGGCAGTTGTCACTATAGCTGTCAAATTGTTGCTTGTATCAGTTACTTTAACACCTATTCAGATAGCTGTAAAATGACAGCGAGATATCTCCCAGATTTCTTTGTATGTGTGTAATTGCATGTGTGTGTTTGCATGTGTGTGTGTGTGTGTGTGTGTGTGTGTGTGTGTGTGTGTGTGTGTGTGTGTGTGTGTGTGTGTGTGTGTGTGTGTGTGTGTGTGTGTGTGTGTGTGTGTGTGTGTGTGTGTGTGTGTGTGTGTGTGTGTGTGTGTGTGTGTGTGTGTGTGTGTGTGTGTGTGTGTGTGTGTGTGTGTGTGTGTGTGTGTGTGTGTGTGTGTGTGTATGCGTGTGTGTGTGTGTGTGTGTGTTTGTGTGTGTGTGTGTGTGTGTGTGTGTGTGTGTGTGTGTGTGTGTATGTGTGTGCCTGTGATCTGCAGTACCTGTATTAGGAACCTTACCGCTGTAGCACAGAAGTGCTCAGTGGGGCAATTCATGGTCATGTACATTCCCTGGGAATGAGATGTTGCCCTTGTGGGAATGTGCGTGACTGTAAAAAAAAAAAAAGTTGTGCATTTCAGCACATTGGGCAGTGCAAGCTACATCTTTGCACTGATTTCTAAGAATCACAACCTTTGACTTATACTTCACATGCAAGTTGCACACAGTTTTATGTTAATACTATACTAAGCAGTGACCAGTGCCGACAACTAAAACTAAACTTAATTCAGGAATTAAAGTGTCCATGAGGATCTCTCTGCAAATAGAGTGTAGGTTGTATTTTCAGCTCACTAACCAATAGAAAGTGTTTGTTAATTATATTTTTAATTTGGAGGGCACAGTGCCTGAACCAGCAGCAGGGAATATGCTCCCCCCCCATTTCTGTAAAACCCATCGGTATACTTAGTATCATAGATATTGTAGCTGCCCAAACCCTATGACTCTCATTATGGTGCCACTGTAAAAAGAATAACAAAACAAAAGAAAAGTAAACTCTTTTGTTGCACTCTAAAGCTGTTGTTGTTGTGTTTTTTGGCTTATCCCGGTTAGGTGTCGCCACAGCAGAACTCAGGTCCGCTAATGTTTGGTAGTGGATTTTTACATGCCGAATTACCAGCCCTGATGCACAACCTTCAACGAAGGCACACCCATTCACGCATGCCTCCACACAGAAGACACTGTAGCTGAGAATCGAACGTGACAACGTCTTGCTGTGAGGTGACAACCCTACCGCAGCACCACTACCCCTTATCTAAAAAACAAACTGTAATTAATCCTAAGTTGCAAAAGAACAGTCCTGAAATTTAGTGCTACTGATTTTCTCACCTTTCACATCCCTTAAATTGGCTCGCTCCATTCGCCCTCGTCGCACATGGGCTCACTCCGCTCTCCTACCCTACCCTTAATTCCCACCCCCAGTACTCATGCACTTATACCCCTTACCCGCACCTCCTACCACAACACAACCAATCTAAACCTGTAACTTCCTGTTATCTATCTTCCCTCCACTTTAATCCAATTACCAATAACCATGGCTGCACCCGTGTCATATACAAAATTCCTACTACTACTTCTGCTAGCTATACTATCTTATCTTTCCTCCTCATATGCCACAATGTATTTCAATAAACATTGGAAACTAGTTCCCCAAACACCCCTTTAGAAAGCTACTCAAGCATTCACCCAAGATTATATATTTCACCATTACGCTGCTCGAAAGATAATGTCCTCCCCACAAATTATACACTCCACTCTAGTTATACCAGCTTCCTTCTACTACACATCATTGCCACAAAGCAACCAACTCACATGCAACACCGATGTTCACTTTTCCTGACTTTAATAAAATGTGGAGACATCCACCCAAATCCTGGACCCATCGCACAGAACAAGCCCACAAATAGCTTTAAATCAATAAAATTAACTACCATCAAAGGATCAGCAACAAAACAGACAATCTACATGCCTGGCTGGACCAAAACAAAACAGACATACTTGCAATAACTGAGACCAGGTTAAAACCAAATATAAGTAACTCTGAGTTCCTACCACAAAACTACTTAGTAATAAAGGCAGATAGACCCCCCTCAAAAAAGAGGGGGCATAGCCATCCTATTTCCAACACTTTTAATATAGCCTCATTTTCTGGTCACATCCCTCAATTCTCTGATAGAGAAATACTGGTCTCCTTCCTAAAAATGAACAATTCTAAAAACCTGCGCATTATCATCCTTTACTTTTCCCAGGACGTAATATACCAATTCTTGAAAAACTACTATCCTGGGCCTCCCATACCATAAAAAATGAAAGTATCACACCCAGCAATGTTAACATTAACCGGCCTAACATTACTTTCAAATCCCCATCCTCAAACATTAATCTATACAACTTTACTCAACTGATCTCCACCCCCACCAGATACAACAACAGAACTAATAAAGGTTCCATTTTAAACTTTATCCTAGTCTCAGACCCAACTAAAATAACATCAGTCAGCACCATCTCAAATTCATCATTGTTACCTGATCCGCTCCCACTTTGCATAAAAAAAGCTATCAAACCAACCTACATACATTCAACTACATCCTGAAAAGTACCAACTAGAGCAACCTAAAAGCTCTGTCCTTAGATGACTCCCTACAATATTTTAATAGTAGCTTTTAAAAAATACTAGGCAATCTAGCACCCCCCAGAATAAACAGGGTAAAATCAAATCATGCCCCATGGCTAACCAAAAAACTAAAGAGGTGATGATAACTTAGACAAAACCTGCAAATTATGGCATAAGCATAACAACAACTCTGATGTATTACAGTATAATCAACTATGCAACCAAGTTAAAACCTTATATCTAAAGACAAGAAAGAACATCACTTAAAGCTACAAAATAACCATAAACACAACCCTAAATAATTCTGGACCTGTACTGGCACTCTCCTAAACCCAGGTACCAAAGGCAATCTCTGCCCTTACCCAGACAAATCTCCTGACCAAACAGCATGTCTCTTCAACACTTATTTCATAAACACCATAGCTAAAATTAAAGCCAATTTGTCAGCACTACTCCACAAACACCCCTGAGCACTATACCCTCTCTCAGCAAATTCCTCCACAATCTCCACTTTCCACTAGTTACTTAACAAGTCAAAACAATGTCCCAAATAACAATCAGTCTTGGCACTCCCAGCACACACTCTAACTGTTTTACTACCAATCCCACCCCTGAACTCACACTCAATACAGTCTCTACATCAACCATAAAAAAATAAAAATAAGAGTAATCCTGAAGTTAAAATCAAGCTTTAATGCAAAAGATGATTTGCCCACAGAGCATCTAAAATTGCAGCTGAAAGTATTGCATACCCTATCACTATTATCATCAATAGATCAATCCAAGAATCCTGTGTTCCCAGCCTCTGCATGAAAGCATTCATACTTCCCCTACACAAAGGGGGTACTGCATCTAACATTTCCAAATTCCACCCTACAGGTATTCTATCCCCATCTCTAAACTCCTCAAGAAATGTATACACACCCAACTGCTACAATAGCTTCTTGGCAATCACATCCTTTCTAAACCCAACATGGTTTTATACCAGGCCATAGTACCTCAACTGCCCTAATCTCCTGTATGAACACAATCAATAAAGCCTGTGATGCTGGTCAATTATTCTCTACTTTATTTCTTGATTTATCTAAGGCTTTTGATACCATCTCTCACTCGTTCTCTATCAACTATCTAACATCGGACTGCCTACCCCAACTATCATCTGGTTCAAAAGCTACCTATCAGACAACAAGCCATAAGATGGAATCACTCCACATCCCCATATATCCATAACCCCACCAGTGTTCCACAAGGTTATATATTGGGACCTCTATTGTTCAACATTTTCATTAACAACCTCTATTCCACTATTCACCAAGAATCTCTTGTTCAGTACGTAGATGACTCCACTATCATCTGCTCTGCTGAAAACCCTACATAGCTACATCACATTACACAAGCTGCATTCTCTGCCATAGAGATATGGCTCCACACTAACACTTGTCCCTAAACCCAAATAAAACTAAACTCA
>NC_056725.1:1521044192-1521084192 GCF_019279795.1 Protopterus annectens | reverse complement strand
TCTACAGTCATCATTTTATTGTATCAGTGTCTGTTATGGTGCTACAGATTTCATTTATCAGTGTTTGCTGTGGTTCTATAGACATTGTATCAGTGTTTGCTGTGGTGCTACGTACATTGTTTTATTAGTGTTTGTTGTAGTGCTACATGCATCATTTTTAGCAGTGTTTTTTGATGTGCTACAGACATTATTGTGTCAGTGTTTGTTGTGGTGCTACAGATATCATTGTCTCAGTGTTTGTTGTGGTGTCGTAGACATTATTGTATCAATGTTTATTGTTGTGCTACAGACATCATTTATCAGTGTTTATTGTTGTGCTACAGACAGCATTGTATAAGTGTTTTTTGTGGTGCTACAGACATCATTGTATAAGTGTTTGTTGTGGAGCTACATACATCATTTATCAGTGTTTGTTGTGGTGCTGCAACCATCATTCTGTCAGTGTTTGCTGTGGTGCTACAGACATCATATATCAGTGTTTGTTGTGGTGCTACCAATGTCATTTATCAGTGTTTGTTGTAGTGCTACAGACATTATTGTATCAGTGTTTGTTGTGGTGCTACTGACATCATTGTATCAGGGGTTGTTGTGGTGCTGTAGACATTATTGTATCAATGTTTATTGTTGTGCTACAGACATAATTTATCAGTGTTTATTGTGGTGCTACAGACAGCATTGTATATGTTTGTTGTGGTGCTACAGACATCATTGTATGTGTTTGTTGTGATGCTACAGACATAATTTATCAGTGTTTGTTGTAGTACTACAGGCATCATTATATCAGTGTTTGTTGTGGTGCTACTGACATCATTGTATCAGGGGTTGTTGTGGTGCTACTGACATCATTGTATCAGGGGTTGTTGTGTTGCTACAGACTTCATTTATCAGTGTTTGCTGGGGTTCTACAGACATCATTGTATCAGTGTTTGCTGTTGTGCTATAGAAAACATTGTATTAATATTTGTTGTGGTGCTACAGACATAATTTTATTAGTGTTTGTTGTGGTGCTACAGACATTATTGTATCAGTGTTTGTTGTGGTGCTGTAGACATTATTGTATCAATGTTTATTGTGGTGCTACAGACACCATTTATCAGTGTTTGCTGTGGTGCTGCAGACATCATTGTATCAGTGTTTGTTGTAGAGCTACATACATCATTTATCATTATTGTGGTGCTACAAACATCCATCTACCAGTGTTTGCTATTGTGCTACAGACATAATTCTATCAGTGTTTGTTGTGGTGCTACAGACATTATTGTATCAGTGTTTGTTGTGGTGCTACAGACTTCATTTATCAGTGTTTGCTATGGTTCTACAGACATCATTTATTGTATCAGTGTCTGTTGTGTTGCTACAGACTTCATTTTTCAGTGTTTGCTGTGGTTCTACAGACATCATTGTATCAGTGTTTGTTGTGGTGCTAAAGACATCATTGTATTGTTTGTTGTGCTACAGACATAATTTTATTAGTGTTTGTTGTGGTGCTACACACATCATTTTTATCAATGTTTTTTGAGGTGCTATAGATGGGTCTATATTATAACATCGAAGTCTTAAAACTTCGAATGTTATAATATCGAACCCTATGCACCGAACTCTGAAAATAGCAAAGCTGCAGAATATCGAACACTTTCCTAGGAAAAGTAATCGGTGGGCCATTTCTGCAGCTTTGCTATTTCCTCAACTGTGGAGTGAAGGTTACAGACCAGGTTAAGGTAAGTGTGTGAACGAAGATGAGTGTGCAATAGGGACCTTAGGGTTAGGGAGCGGGTAAGGTGAGTGTGCGATAGGGACGTTAGGGAGCAGGTAAGGTGAGTGTGCGATAGTTAGGGACCTTAGGGTTAGGGAGTGGGTAAGGTGAGTGTGCGGTAGTTAGGCACCTTAGGGTTAGGGTTGGGTTAAGGTAAGTAGCTAGTAGTGTTAGTATGGTTTAATGTAGGGTTTTGTGAAGTGTGTGTGTGTGTGTGTGTGTGTGTGTGTGTGTGTGTGTGTGTGTGTGTGTGTGTGTGTGTATGGATTATTTATTTTGGTGTGCGTGTGTTGTGTGCATGTTTGTTGGAACAGCAATTTTTTTCCCTGGGAAAAAAATTGCTATTCTGAGTGTTTGATGTTATGGTCTTTCGATCAAAATGGTTCGATATTATAACATTCGAAGGTTTAAGACTTTGATGTTATAATATAGACCCACTGCAGACATTATTATGTTAGTGTTTGTTGTGGTGCTACAGATATCATTGTCTCAGTGTCTGTTGTGGTGTTGTAGACATTATTGTATCAATATTTATTGTGGTGCTACAGACATCATTTATCAGTGTTTGCTGTGGTGCTACAGACATAATTTATCAGTGTTTATTGTGGTGCTACAGACGTCATTTATTAGTGTTTGTTGTAGTGCTACAGGCATCACTGTATCGGTGTTTGTTGTGGTGCTACAGACATCATTGTATTAGTGTTTGTTGCGGTGCTACAGACTTCATTTATCAGTGTTTGCTATGGTTCTACAGACATCATTTTATTGCATCAGTGTCTTTTGTGTTGCTACAGACTTCATTTATCAGTGTTTGCTGGGGTTTTACAGACATCATTGTATCAGTGTTTGCTGTTGTGCTATAGAAATCATTATATTAATGTTTGTTGTGGTGCTACAGACATAATTTTATTAGTGTTTGTTGTACTGCTACACACATAACTAGTATCAGTGTTTTTTGAAGTGCTACAGACATTATTGTGTCATTGTTTGTTGTGGTGCTACAGATATCATTGTCTCAGTGTTTGTTGTGGTGCTATAGACATTATTGTATCAATGTTTATTGTGTTGCTACAGACATCATTTATCAGTGTTTGCTGTGTGCTACAGACATCATTCTATCAGTGTTTGTTATGGTGCTACAAACGTCATCAATCAGTGTTTGTTGTAGTGCTACAGGCATCACTGTATCAGTGTTTATTGTGGTGCTACAGACATCATTGTATCAGTGTTTGTTGTGGTGCTACAGACTTCATTTATCAGTGTTTGCTATGGTTCTACAGACATTATTGTATCAGTGTTTGCTGTGGTGCTATAGACATCATTGTATTAATGTTTGTTGTGCTACAGACATCATTTTATTAGTGTTTGTTGTGCTGCTACACACATCATTTTTATCAGTGTTTTTTGAGGTGCTACAGACATTATTGTGTCAGTGTTTGTTGTGGTGCTACAGATATCATTGTCTCAGTGTTTGTTGTGGTGCTGTAGACATTATTGTATCAATGTTTATTGTAGTGCTACAGACATCATTTATCAGTATTTGTTGTGGTGCTACAGACATCATTCTATCAGTGTGTGTTATGGTGCTACAGACATCATTCTATCAGTGTTTATTGTGATGCTACAGACATCATTGTATCAGCGTTTGTTGTGGAGATGCATGCATCATTTATCAGTGCTTGTTGTGGTGCTACAGACATCATTGTATCATTGTTGTGCTGATACAGACATCATTTATCAGTGTTTGTCGTGGTACTACAAACATCATTCTATCAGTGTTTGTTGCGGTGCTACAGACATCATTCTATCAGTCCTTGTTGTGGTGCTACATAAGCCATTTATATGTGTTTGTTGTAGTGCTACAGGCATCATTCTATCAGTGTTTGTTGTGCTACAGGCATCATTCTATCAGTGTTTGCTGTGGTGCTACAGACGTCATTCTATCAGTGTTTGCTGTGGTGCTACAGGCATCATTGTATCAGTGTGTGTTGTTGCGCTACTGACATCATTTATCACTGCTTGTTGTGGTGCTACAGACAGCATTGTATCAGTGTTTGTTGTGGTTCTAGGGTTATGCTTCAGTAAAGGATTATTTGGACTAAGTATTGTTTTCCCGAGTTTTACTGTTGTTGAATTTTGTGTTTTTGTTTAGTGTGTATTTGTCATTATGTGTGAACCTGATTCTAAAGACTTCAGTACAGTCCCTAACAGTTTCTTATTGATCCATTCACTAATTTTTTGGTATGAACACTTGTTCTGGTAATTTCATCAAATGTCTACAGTTTCATCACTACAGCTGCATATCATCCCCTTGGTATCACAGATGTCTGAATATGTGACTTGTGGCCAAAACTCTGATCCTACAGCTTTCTGACTCTTTCTCCTTCATTTAATAAAGACAATTTTGCCACACCTCTGTCATAACACTGTTTCTGTTTTACCTGTCTGCTGTGTAAAAGTTGTTTTGCCTTCATTTTGATTTTTTCCAAGTCTTCTCCCCCTCAGTAATTGAGACAGTGGCAGTCCCATGTCTTATAATTGGGGGGTTCTACATTCCAGTAATGCTATGAAAACTACTTCATACATCACATTTTCACAATATTTTTCCATACTCAGCTTACCCATTACACTGTGGATACCTTGGACTTGATGTGGATTGCTAACATTCCTAACCTTTAAAAACATTTGTGAACTCTTGGCTTGTAGAATGTGGACCATTGTCTGACATTACATGTTTTGGCATGCCATGTCTTAAGAATTAATTGTATTACATTAACCACTATCATTGCTATAGTATGTATAAGCTGAATAAATTCTAGATGCCTGAATAAAAATTGTCACTGAATACAAATTTGAGGTTGTAGTGCAGGAAGTAATTTACTTTTTTATTAGACATGGCAGTGTTGGAATTACATGTTGAATCGATTTCTCTTTCATGTGTTCATTCTTGTACATACCACAGAAATCATAGTCTTGTACCATCTGCTTTGTTTCCACAGTCAAGTAAGTTGGGCCAACACATAAAGTTTCAATGATCAACGTGTAAACCACTCTATTAGATGGACCTGATGAAGATCAGACAAAAGTGTTTTATTAAATATAGTTCTACAGTTGTAGCTCATAGTGTGTTGTTGTATTTTGTTTGCTAGAAGTTACATCTTTGTATCATCTCTTATGGTAACTTTCTGATCCTCATTTACGGTTTATCAAATCACAGAACTCCTTTTCTGCAATCTCTTCTAATCTACTTAAGGTTTCATCAATGTGTATTAACTTTCCTGGTCTGTACTTTACTTCCACATCATACTTTAGAAGAGTTAGCAGCATTCTCTATAAACTGGCTGGTTCCTTATACAAGTATTTATTGGAGCATTTTTTTACTAAGTTTTGTGATTTACTTAAACTTTACTAAGCTTTAAATAAATGTAGTCATGAAAACTCTGACAACTAAATACTATCACCAGCATTTGCTTCTTTGCTTATATCCAGTCTGTATACCACTCTAAGTTGTCTATGCATAATCAACAGGTATTCCCCAAGCTGCAGCATGGTTAACCAAAAAGATCTTCATGCTAAGCAGAGAGATATTGTGTGTATACAATTGTGTATGTGTGTGGGAGACAGAGAGAGAGAGAGTATCCTATGCTAGAAAGTCAGATTATATAACTCCTACCATTTCTACCAAAGGTCAAGGTCTTTGGGACTTCCAAGATGGCTGCAAATGGATCAGCAGCTTAATGTCAGCTCTCCCAGTATGAAAATAGAAACTAAGAAGAGGGAGCCAGTGAATCTGTCAGTCTGGGTAAAATGTGCTTTCTGGCTACTAAGTATATTGCCTGGATGCCAGTAAAGAAGACATTTTGAGAATATGAAATAAAATCAATGGTTAAATGTAAATAGAAAACTCTGACTGGAGAATCCTACAGCTGTTCATTAAAATGTAGTACAAGTTTCAGCTTTGGTTCAAGAGATGGCTTCCAGTAATTTAGAGGAAACAAATAACTCAAGTGTATTCAGTGGTGATTAAAATAAATGAGCGTTGAATGACTACATCAATTCAAATAACAAAAGGTTGGAAAAATAGAAAACATATTAACTAGATATTCAGATAAGTTGATAAAACTGTGAAAATCCATTTGAAATTAAGAACAATATAGCTGAGAATAAAGCTACTGAAAAAGAGCAGTTTCAAAAAATAGTAGAGTAAGAAGACAGCACACACAGAAAATTGAGAGTTTCTGCTATACTAGAGAAAATGAAAGGAACATTATGAAAGTAAAAATAAGCAACTGGTCTGATGTTCCAGGATTTTGAAAGGACACATCAAGTGTATGCTCTCCATCTGACCATGGGAAAGCAGTCAAGACATGTATTAGTAAAGGTACAATATTACCAACGGAAATAGTTTATCCTGACAAAACAGTGGCAGGAGGGCAAAGTATTAATAACTGTAGACAGCAGAGCATTTGTGGAAAATGATTCTTCATTATACAGTTGGCAGAAGGGAAGCACATTTACCCCAGCAATAAGTGAATGTTGATAGACAGTTGTGAGATTCAAGCTATTGTATCTAGCTGTCTTCAGAGTATTTTATCTGGAGGATTAAAGATATTTTTGATGCAGAACAGGCTAAGGAGAAAATAAAACAGTTTATCCAACAAAAACTGATCCAGTCAGCAGAAGGGATCTCACCTCTCATTCTCATAACAAGAAAGATCATAGAAAGACTTTGCTAGTGAAAATTTTTTCCAATTTTATTTTATCTATTATTTTATTTTTATTTATTGACATTTGTTTACCGGTATAGTCCACTGTAACACAGAAAGTCCATTTTCAGTGGAGGCCCAGGGAGAAAAGTTCCAAGACAAGATACAAAATACAGTATTAAAATACAATAGTTGCAATGAGGCAATACAAAAACAATAAGCTCCAAGACAAGAAACAAAATACAGTATTACAATACAATAGTTGCAATGAGGCAATACAAAAAGAATAAAAAAAATAGCGATTGCAATGAAGTACATCATAATAGGCCATAATGCAGAATAATAATGGAACAATTTGAATGAGCAGGTTTTATCATACATAATGGCGTCCGATGTTGCATGTTCTAAGACACAAACAATCTAAATGAGAATATAATACAAATCAGTATTGTAGAATTACTAAGTTCCAGTGGAAATTCAGGTATGAGGACATTGCAAAGAATAGCTAGTTGGTAGCAGAAAGAATCAGTAGATGTTTCCAGCCAGTAGAAGTGTGAAGAGAAAAGAATTAATTTAGGCAAATGCTGGTGAAGGTGTAGAACAAGAGATGGAAATTGGGCAACTTCTGGTGAAGCCATAGCATTGAGAGATAGTATGGTTCAGGAGGCTAGAGAGAACAGATACGATGCTAGGTAGTTAGAGAGGCTAGTATTGTAATGATGGGCAGCTGAGACTGGAGGGGAGAAAAAGGTCAGGTAATGGCTTCATGAGCTGTAGTATGTGGCTTTGTACAGTTACATATCCAATTGGAGAAGAGATGATTGTGTAGGGTTGATTTGAAGTAAGAGGGATGTTGTTCACTGTGATTGGAGGAAGGGAGGTTATTCCAGGATCTGGCCATGAAACAAGAGTAAAATAGTTTACCTGTACAAAGATTTAGTTTATGGATTTGGAGTAAGTGTTGGTGTTCTGAACATAGAGACCTGAGAGGGGAGTAGGGGACAAGTAAGGAGCTGAGGGCAGGGCAGTCTTGTGGTTTATAGATAAGTTTGTGTGAAGTGGTTAGTTGCAAGAGTAAGAGGTAATAGAGGAATTCCAGCCATTGTAGTTTTCTTAATGAGCTACAGTGATGGGAGGAGTGATGGCTGCCTGTGGCAAATTTGGAAATCTTGTTGTAGCAGGACTCTAGTTTGACTTTCAGGGAAGACTGTAGGTTAATTAACAAGGGTGCACTATAGATTAATCAAGGTAGGAGATAGGAGAGGGCTAAATCTTGTTTGGATGGTAAGGAGAGAAACTTGTTGTATCTGTACAGAAGCTCTAGTTTTTTATGGGTTTTATTAACATTGGATTGGATGTAGAGGTCAAACTTCAGGTTTTCGTATTTTATGACTCCTAATAGTTTGATGCTAGTTACAAGTTCAATTTTAATGGAGTTTAGAGAGAGAATAATTAAATATTCTTTGTTAAATGTTGTATTTCTTTTGAGGGTAAATAACATAAGCTTGTTTTTTTAGGGTTTAGAGAGAGATGATATTTGTGGAGCCATGATTCTACTATACTGAATGCTGTTTGTGTCATTTGTTGAAGAGATGCAGGATTAGGTGTAGAGCAAATGATGGTAGAATCATTTGCATACTGCACTAGGGAGGCATTTGGAATAGTTTGGTGAAGATTATTTATAAATATATTAAATAGAAGGGGTCCTAAAATCGAGCCTTGTGGGATGCATGTAGGGTTATGTAGGTAAGGAGATATAGAGTTTTGCCATTTGACTGCATACTACCTGTTTGAGATATACTTTTTAAACCAGTTAAGAGACTGAGAAGTTAACCCTATAGAAGACAGTTGAGATAGGAGAATGGTATGAGATATAGTATCGAAAGCTTGTGAGAGAGCCAGAAAGAGAGCTGACACTGTATGGCATCGCTCATGGGCTTTGTTAAAGATATCCAAGAAGGAGATCAAGGTCGTTGAACTACTATGCCCTGGACAAAATCCATGCTGGGTTGGAGAGAGGATGTTGTGGTTTAAAAGGTGGTGGATGAGTTGTTTTTGGACACATTTTTCCAGTATTTTGGAGACAGGGGAATAGAATGGTGATGGGTTGGAAGTTTGAGATATCAGAGGAGGGGCCACCTTTATGAAGAGGGAAGATAACTGCTTTTTTCCATAGACAGGGGACATAGGATTCTTGGATAGACCTGCTGATTAGGATACTAATTGGATAGACTACAATATTGGCAGCAATTTTGTGGAATTTGGCAGGAATATTGTCAGCTGAATTAGAGCAGGGCTTTAGATTTTGGATATGTTTCTTTATAAAGGAAGTGGAAATACAGGAGAGATTAAATTCTTGTAGGGGGATTCCTTAATGTAGTTGTGAGTAGGGACATCTGGGATCAAGAGATTTTTGTACTGGTAGAGAAGAGGGGTAAGTATAACAGCATGGTTACTTGGTAAGGCTTGGGAGAAGGAGGTTGTAAGAGTGTTTATAGTGTCTATGAATTTAGAGGTGATAAAATCAGGTGACATATTAGAGTAAGGTCAGGGATTTGATTTTGTACCAGGGTGTAAGAGATTATTGATAGAGAACCAGAAAAGCTTGGGGTTATTTTTCCTATTTGTCTGTAGGTTCCAGAAATATTGTTGCTTGTCTTTGTAGATACATTTTTGGCTTGGTTTTGAAGCTGTTTATAAAGCATAAGGTTGGAGGGAGTTTTGGAACTGAGCCAACATTTCCAGGCTTTATCCCTGTTTTTTTGTAGTTTCTCTAGTAAATTTAGAAAGCCAGGGAGCATCGTTGTAAAATGCTTGAAAGACAGAAAAAACACAGGAGCTGCCTAGGGAAGCATGAGTACCTTGGGACTGAAACAGAGCCTGGTGTTGGAAGAAGGAAATGATCAAAAAGAAAAACAGCAGCACTGAAATTAGAGAATAAATGCAAGACTATAAAGCATCAGTTACAATTGTGGAATACGGTTTTACAAGGAAAAGTGGCTGAGAAAAGACTGGACTTTTGTTGACTTTGTTAAACTTGTAGGTTGACCGAAAACATATATTCTACATTACGTCATTAATGTTTAGAAGGATACTAAAGGAAAAATGAAGCAATTGCATGTACACATTTGTTCTTATTAGTATTTGTATAAAATATTTTATGATCTAAGCTAGATGTTATATTGTAAAGCAGTTTTGGATAGTGTGCAGTCAGGAGTATTTTAAATGTGCGTGGGGGGGGGTTCATTGACTGTTATGTGCGTTAAGAATATTAAAATAAACAAGCACTTTTTTAGTTGTCAAAAATGTAGGCTTTACAGTATAACAAGTGAGGAAATGCTGAACAGAAGGAAGCTGAAGTTGATATAATCCTATAGTCTTGGGTTATTGGATGTAAATGTGCACTGATTATATTATATGTAAAATTAAGACAAGAATTTCCCTTGTACTTACTTATAAGTGTGGTTGCCTGGATTAAAGTTCTTGGCTTAAGCTATAAACACGTTTTTTTTGTAAGCAAATAGACTTGAAAAATAAGATGAAAGCTTGAAAAATGCTAATTTTCTAACATCTGCAAAGATATTATCTTGTTTGTTTTTTCCCCATTAGCAAATGATCTCAGTGAGAGACAAGACATCTGGAGCTGAAGACAGTTAGCCAGGGGAATTCTATACATTCTGTTCTGAGTTAAATTTATAACGATCCTTCATGGATCTACAAAGTTGTTGCTGTTTTTTTTTCATTGCTATCAACGTTTACATAGAGACAAGCTGTCTGCAGGTGCTAATAATTGAGCATGAGAGTTCTGAACATCCTTTGCTGAAAAAAATGCAAAATGTTAGGATACAATGGCAAGCAGTTCAGTGAAAAATAATGTTTTAAATTATGGAAATTTGATGTTGTGGAACATGTTGAGCCAGTTTCAGGTCTTTTCAAGATATAAAATAAATGACGAAAAAACAAAAACTAAAGCTATTAATTATATTCTCACTCACACATTGGTACAGCAATACCCCTATTTATGTAGACATTATATGATGAAATATTTAGGATTATGGATTAAAAGGCTTCTGTTATGACAGTTAAGGGTATGTGGGAATAGAATACCTAAAAGATAATACAAAAATTGAGAAACTGAAAGCTCTTATTTATGGATATGGATAGTAAGATAAATGCAGTGAAAACTGTTTTAATTACTTTAGTTTTATATACCGATCGTGAATGTTTTTTTATCAACCAGAGGAGAAGCACTGTACAATAATTAATAAAGAAATGAAGGAATTTATCTGGGGGAGGCAAGAATTAAGTTGGATAAGTTGATCCTCCCATTAGAAGAAGATGGTTTAGGATTATTTGATTTGAAGGGATATTTTATAGCTACACAGTTAAAGCTCATATGCATAACACAAGCAGATGGCTATGATTTAAAGTGGAAAGGGTTGATGATAAAGCTGGGGGCTCAAGAAATAAGGAAATAATTGGATTCTGTATGGTGATTCTTGAAGAGAATAAAAACAACCATACAGAATATCATATCCCTAAAGCAGCAGAATATATTCTAAGAGCTACACTAACATGAGAAGAGAGAAAAAATATTTTGTCAATAGGGATGCCTCCAAGTAGAGGTACAGAAAAAATGCAAGGGGGGGGGTTGAATTTAATGCAGAAAACTGAAAAGGAACCAAGGTATTGGTAGCAAATAACTAGAGATGGAAAGATAATAGAGTTTGCTGAGGCCAAGGAGAAGTTCAGATTGCAGGTTAGAAACCACCTTCCATAACAGGGATTGAGTTCAGAGTGGAGACAAATTGAAAGAGATAGGGGAGTCCTATGTAAAAGAACTGTTCCTGTAGATGTTTTAGTTGAATCTAGAAGGTGCTGTTAAAAAAGGATGATCAGTATGGCATATAAAATAATGCATGATTAACTATAAATATCAGTCAGATCAGGTTAGAAACGATTGAGATGACAGACTGGAAAAGCAATTTACAAGGGAAAAATGGGAGAACATATGTATGGTTCTCAAGTACACAACAAAGCCCAGAAGGTTTAGGACAAAGCGTGGCTAAAGATTCTCCTGCCCTGTGATCTGTTACTTAAGATCTGTTCCTATCGGACTAGAAACGCTCTACCTCCTATTCTGAACTAAAGGACATGACTGGTCTTTAAGGACCCCTTCCATCCTTTACAGCCATTCAAAAGCCTGACTAAAGGTTCTCCTGCCCTGTGATCTGTTACTTAAGATCTGTTCC
Source organism: Protopterus annectens (assembly GCF_019279795.1). NCBI lineage: Eukaryota > Metazoa > Chordata > Ceratodontiformes > Protopteridae > Protopterus > Protopterus annectens. Next base: position 1,521,072,481 of record NC_056725.1, on the reverse strand, counting down.
TATCGGACTAGAAAGTATGTCACTCCCTAATCATGTATCTCTACGTGTATATGCCTAATTTTACAGTGCATAAGTGGTAGACTGTTTCTGTGCATTTCTATCCTGTATCTCGCAGAGATAGTACTTAAGCCACTGAGTTCAGAGTACCAGCAGCCATACCCCTCTCTGTCTGTGTTTCCTACTGCCCGTTTCCCTTACCCCTTGTATGTATTACCTGTCGCTCCCCTTCGCTGATACCTATATTTCTGTTACCTTGTCCCATTCTGTCATTTGCCCACTAGGTGGGGCTCCTAGGTAGCCTCAGGCCACTACCTCTTCACCCCACTTATTCCTAGCCTCTTCCCTGGATCTTGTCCCAGACTGCTCCCCAGACTAGCTGCTCTACCTCCTGCTTTGTGTTGCTGCTCTTATTCCTTTCCATCTACACTCGATAGCTCCATACTTTCTTTTCTATCTTCCCTCTCTCCTCTATCCAGCTCTACCTCCAACCTGCTCCTCCAAACTCTACTTGCCCCTGCCCATCTTCACTGCACCTAGAACCTGCTACATCTCTGATTGTCTCTGCTACCTAATACTCTACCTGCTGTAACCCACTCCGTTCACCCTACAGGCTCACTCCACTCCCCTACCCTACCCCCATTTCCCACCCAACCCCACTGCTGTTAAACTTTAACATAACAAGCCACACCCACTTAATTAATCTTCCTATCAACTTAGACTTCTAATTGAGAACTCCTCCCCTAACTATCTCCTTAATCAACCCCACCCTTTATTACTAAGGTACAGTTATCCCTCTATACTACCAGACCACACCTTATTTAATTACTTTATCTTACTTTTTGCATTACCTCACAAAACCTTACTTTCTATAATGACCTTCTTACATAACTCTAACCTTAAAAATTATCTTTTTATAACTTCTTCATTACTATTCCTAACTTTTCCCTACACCCTAACCCTCTATGAGCACTTATCTCTACTAAATAATAAACATCCCCACCAACAAACTATACCAAACTCACATCTCAGCTCCCTCTCCCATAGCAATATAACCACCACATCAGTTTACTTACTCCCAAAGTTTCATAGATCTTCTCATATTGCCTACTTCCCCAGAAAGTTAAGCTCACCCAAGTACTTTAAAAACATAACAACTGTACTAAAACATCCTATTCATCTTTTATTAGATGGAGATATTCATCCTAATCTTGGCCCTAATCAACAAATTTAGAATAACCAACAAAACATCAATAATCCACAAACACAAGCATCTAATGGAATTTCTTCCTCCACACAATTTGGTAACTCTCTCAAAATAGCTCAACTTACCATCCGTAGCATTAACAACCAACTCAGTCAATTACATGTTCCTCTACAAGTTCATGCATTTGATATCCTTTGTCTTACAGAAACTTGGTTAAAACCCTCTACTCAAGACCTAGAAATAACCCCACCTGAATACAACATCCTCAGATGTGACCATACTTCCAAAAAGGGTGGTGGTGTAGCTATCTTGTATAAATCAGAACTTCTAGTTTCATCCTATAATGCACCTCTACCTCCTAATACCAATGCTGAAACCCTTACTATTAAACTACAACTTAATAAATCTAAATCTATTTTTTATAATCTGTACCTATATCCTGCCTGGAAATAACACTAATACTCTTGAAAACATTCTTAGTAGCCTTTCCACCCTACTTCCTCAAGAAACAATCATACTAGGTGACTTTAATATTGACTGGACTACCTGTAGTTCCCCTGATCCTAACACCCACATTAATCTTTATGGTTTTACCCAACTAATAAACACCCCCACAAGAATTCACAAACCTAGTAATAAAGAAACCACTCTTGAATGGATCTTTGTAAATAGTCATCCTGAAACCTGTATACCAGGAACACTACCTGATGACATTAGCGACCATGCTTTAACCTATATAATAAGGCAAAAGGCTCATTATCCTACCAATAACACCTTTATAACCTTTCGTACAAAAAAACCCACTTCCAACCAAATAGCTTTCAAAATGAACTAAAAGCCTGTAACTGGTCACCTCTGAAGCTCCTCAAACTAGATGAAGCTGTTTCTTACTTTAATACTAAATTCCTACAAAATCTGGATCTCCATGCCCCCATTCAATCCTCCAGAGTCAGGACCAAAGCAGCTCCATGGCTCACACAACAAACCAAGGAAAATATGTTCCTATGAAACAAAATATGGGCCAAATGGAGAGCCACTAAGAGCTCTGCAGACCATCTACTCTTTAAACAGCTAAGAAATGCAACCAAAAAGGACATTATCTTATACAAAAAATTATTATCTCCACCTTCAACAATCTCATACAAAAAATCCACAAAAGTTCTGGTCAGGCATCAATAAACTTCTCCAACCAGGACATTCCAAAACTCCAGCCCCAACTTCAATTCCTCATGATAATCCTTTGCAAATAGCTGATGCCTTCAATAATTACTTCACTGAAATTATTCAAAATCTTGCAAAGACACTCCCTCCCAGTCCTCCCAACCCTTTACCAAACATAAACAGTTCAGTGCCCTCCTTCCACATACAACCTGTATCAACATCCTTTATCTGCAAACTCCTTCAAAAACTTAAGCCTTGTACCCCGTCTGCTGACCGCCTTCCAGCTGAATATTTTCAAATAGCTTCCAGAGTCATAGCTTATCCCATATCCATCCTTATCACAGAAGGTAGCATCCCATCCATATGGAAAGTCTCCCACATTATCCCTTTACATAAAGGAGGCAACTCCACTGATATCTCCAATTTTCGCCCAATTGCATTACTCTCCCCACTTGCCAAATTAATGGAAAAATGTATTCATCATCAACTACTTCAACACCTGCTCGACAACAATTTACTTGCCAACTGCCAGCACGGCTTTAGGCCCTTTCATAGTACATCCACTGCCCTGCTAACTTTTGCCGACTGTATAAACAGAAATCGAAATAATAATTCTCTGTCTTCCGCATTATTTATTGACATATCAAAAGCCTTTGATATGGTTAACTATGACTTACTAATCAGTGTGCTAAAAGCACAATCTCTTGACACTCAAACAATACTTTGGTTTACATCCTATCTAAAAAACAGATAGCAAGCAGTGCTTTGGGATAATAATCTATTAACACCCCTCCCCGTAAACATTGGAGTCCCACAAGGCTCTATATTAGGCACTCTTTTATTTTCCATTTTTATTAATGACCTCAATACTGTTTTTCCTCAAGTCACCTGTATTCAATATGCCAATGCATCTACTGTAATATGTTCTTCTAATTCATCTATCTCTCTTCAAACTCTTACCCAAACAGTATTTAACACTGTTGAAAATTGGTTTACTGACCATTGCCTCCTCCTTAACCCCAAAAAAAACAAAATTGTTACTTTTTGCTCTAACCCAAAAGTCTCCATCTATCCACTTCACAATTACCTCTAACAACAGTACCATTATTTCCCCTGATACTACTACATGTCTCCTGGGCATTACCATAGATAATAACCTCAGCTATGACAATCATATCAACAATACTATACTGATGGTCAATAGAAAACTTGGCTCCTTGTATAGAATTAAACCTTACCTCACACCTCTAGCTAGAACCACCATTGCCCAGACCCACCTCACTTCTACCCTATTCTATGCTTCTGCTATATATATATATACCAATCTATCAAAATCTAATCTAAGTAAGCTTGAAACTACCTATAACAATATAGCAAGATTTGCCACTGGCACCCCTTTTAGAACCCACCACTGTCACAACCTTAAACAACTCGGGTGGTTTGAACTACAAAACCAGCTGGTATACAATCAACTAGTGATCACACAAAAAATCCTTCATCACCCAAATAATACTCCAATCCTCTCTAACCTAATCTCCCCATATAGAAATCTTGCAACACTTCGTTCAGCTAACAAGTTACTAATCGCCAATATCAAATCTAATAACAAAGCTGGAGACTCCCTTTTTATCAACATTGTGGGAAAAATATGGAACAAGCTTCCGATGTCTCTCACATCTCTCTCATCTACATCTCTCTACAAAAATACCTCAAAGAACTTATGAAAAATCATTGGCTCTGTCCCTTCTGTAAACCTGACTGAACCTCACTTTTCCTATTACTATCTCTTCTTGTCTTATGCCCTCCTTATGGGCTTTGTCCCCTCTCTTCCTTCAATCCTAGAAGCTAACTTTATTCCAGCCCTCATTTGTATCATTTGTTCTCTACCTTCATCTCATGTTCCCCTACTTTGACTAACAAATGGCAACATGAGAACCTCAAGTGTACCTGTACCTCCTTAAATCTAAAAACCCATGCAAAGACTCTAAACTACTTTTCCTCTTCTTAGACAAACTTTTTATTTAATTTTAACCCATACACTATTAAATTCTCTTATATAGTAGACCTTTAGTAACATTTAAGTATTATATATAGTAATTTTGCTATGTTTGGAGCTTATCTACACATGAAAGCTATTAGTGTAAGTAGTGAATTTGTATTTTGTAATTTCTATTTTTGTAATTTTATTTTGTAATTTTTATTTTGTAATTTTTTTATGTTTGGAGCTTATCTCCCTGGGCCTCTACTGAAAATGGACATGTATCCAGCTAGACTAGCCCAGTCAACAAATGTAAAATAAAATAAATAAATAAAAATTTTGCTTGGAAGTGTTTGCATAGGTATTTTTATACTTCAAGTAGACTTCACAAATTTTTCTTCAAATATTGGACGCGTGATGGGGAAAACAGAGATAACTGGGAACAGTTTTTTGTGGGGGTGCAATGAGTTGGCTGATTTCAGAAATTCCATACAGCATACATTGTCAGAGATATTGCAGAGAGCAAATGGTTGTAACTACAAAAAATTATACTTTTGAGCTGGGACACAAGATCTGAATTGCCTAGACACAGTAAAGCCTTATTATGTTTAATTCTGTTGGCTGTATAAAAATCATTTACAAGAAAATGGATATCAAAATCTAAACCAACTGTATATGAAGTACTGAATATTGTAAAAGAGATAAAAATACTGAAAGTGGGATCTTTAGAAAACAGAAAGGCAAATTACATAGAAATAAGTAAAATTTGTTGGAACAATACCTGTAGACTAATGTTCAGGAGGAGGAGGAGTGAGGTTTAAAAAGGCAGAAATTGAACAATTTATGTAATGTTGGACTGAAAGACAGTTACTATAAAAAAAGAAAACGTAATGTATAGTGCATGTAAATGTTTAAACATTAATATGGTTTGCTGTCTTTATTATTAATGTATACATGACTATATCTTAACTGATAGTCAGTGTTAAAACACAAAAGTCAAGATCCTCAGCTGATGTTCAATAGCTATCAAAAATAAAAAGGCAGATGGAACACTCCACCAATGGTGTGCTATTAATGCCAACAAACCTTCACAGCCTCATATCTATGGCATCATCTTTCAGTTGAAAAATTAGCCACCATCTTGTAAATAACTGGCTAAACCATTGCAAGCATTCAGCAAGCTGAAGTTCATCCATATTGAAATGTATAACATGTATCAGAGGATTTACCCAACTCTAAATTTTGCAAGCCATGAGACAGCAACCTATTCTGCACAATAAGCAAAGAGCAAGTAACAATTCCATGTTAAGAAAATGTTGTCTTAGGATTCAGTAAAATGGTTCTTTTGTTGTTGATGTATTATCTGTATTAAGTATAATGCCCCCTTCATCATAAGCAACAGCTGGAGCACCCACAGAGGTTCCTTGCCAGGAGAACCCAGGATATAAATACATTGTACTCTGTGGATTGCTGTAAAGCACTATCTCTATATTTGGTCTCCTACATGTTTCTGAGAGGCAATCTTTGCCTGGCATACAAGGTGTTCTTTTCCTGGCATGCAGGGCATCCTCCAGTCCAGCTCTGATGTACCTTTTGCAGATCTGCAAAACAAACAGCATCAGAACCACAAGATCCAAGGATTTAAACTCTGCTTGCAACATAAATAGGACATGTTGATAAGACAGATATGTGTCTTAGAGGATCCCCACACTCTGGAGCAGACTCACCATCCATGAATTTCAGTGTAACCTTGAACAATGGAGGGGTAATCCGAAATTCACACTGGGTCTGATCTTCATGTCTGTAATAGACAGAGGCAGACAACAACTATTCCCAAACCAACACACCCCCCACAGAACCTTTAGGAACTTCCTAACTAACAGACCCTTCCTAATAATCACTCATAATACTTAGGGACACAATTGGGTTGAGATGCATAGCTAGGCTTATAAAGGCCCTGATGACTGTTAGCCTAGTATATACCTATGAACGTCTGAACCTAGTTTATTGCTCTCTGCTCTTTGTCTTGCCAAGTGCTGTCATGGTTTTACTGGAATCACAACACTGAATCTGTCATTATTACTTTTATCAATGACATGAACTGGCTCTGAAAATGACATTGTTTCTATAGGTGTATTTTCAAATAAAACTATGTTAATGGCATTGATTCTGTAGCTACAATCATGGATTATCTAATACTACACTTTTTACTGTAACCCAAGATGTTTATATGTAAGATTACATTACATTTTATTATTGTTTTCTTCACTTGAAATACTTGGTAGGACTAAAAATTCTTAATGCAGATTTAGGTACCAAAAGTCTGTGATTGGACATGGATGGCCAGTTGCACACAACTCTCTGGCACCTAGCTGTATCTGTGTGTGTGTGTGTGTGTGTGTGTGTGTGTGTGTGTGTGTGTGTGTGTGTGTGTAAAGAACAAGCAGTGATTCTTTGTTATATTCTGTTTTTGACTGTAGCCCTAAAAGCCCACTGTACAACTATATTCTGAATTTGGATATAACCAAGCTTTGACCAGAAGTAGACTAGAACCATAGCATTCCTGGTATTCAGTAATTACAATTGCTGTTCACCCATTATATAATTTTAGTACTGTGATGCCCAAATACCACACAGGACCCATGATATTTTACTAATGTTGTCTGTTAATCCTTCCCCCTTTCCTATAGTCATCTAAGTTGCTGGCACAAGTGTTATCTTTGTATACATTATTCTCAAAGACCATGCACTTATATGAAAGTATGTGTCTCTCTAAGACTTTGAAATGGGATAAGGAAAGGCACTAGTGCAGTTTATAATTTTATATGAAATATCTGTGCAATTATTCTTAATACAACTCCTTATCAAAGTATGTACAGATCATATCACATATATGCTTCTTTTATCAAAATAATAGTAACAAAATAGGCCTTAAAAAGTGCCCTTTTCATGCTACTAAATGCCCATCTGGACTTCTTCCAGCATCCATACACTGACATTAGTTGTATTGATGGGGTAAAGGGTTGGCAGCAATATCCTGTTGCCTTTAGTGGTTGAGTGGAGAAGTTTTTCCTTTTGGAGTTGGGATCTGTTTTCATTTTTATGCCAGTCCTCAGTTCTTTATTGTGATATTATTTAATTATTGGAAAGGTCAGTTTTGTTTGTAAGGTGTGATCTGTCATGGATAACATTTTGCCTCGCTTTCTATGATGCTTAGTTTTTTTAATTATTTAGAGCATGTACAATGTATTTTATCATTTTGCTGAATGGAATGTAGTTTTATAATGTTTTTGAGGGTGTTGTAGTGATCACAGTTTGTATATGCTTTAATACATATTTTTTTATTTTTAATTTAGTTATTTATTATGCTGCATAGCATGACCTTTTGTTGTACTTTGTAGTATTTACAAAGTGTTTCAAGTAGATTAGTGTATAGCTCAAATGGTTATTTTTATGAGTGGAGTGGAATGGTTCAACCATAGATGTAGGCAGAGTGGTGATATTTTTCTCATGATTCACATAGAGTGGTGACGTGTATGTGAGTCATTGTGTGACTATGGTGTGTGTGTGTGTGTGTGTGTGTGTGTGTGTGTGTGTGTGTGTGTGTGTGTGTGTGTGTGTGTGTGTGTGTGCATGTATGTGTGTCTGTGCATGCGAGTGCACGGGAGTGTGTATATGCAAGAGATGACAAAAGTTAGTCACATATGACTGACAGAAATCGTAAACTATGCAATAATAGCTCATTGCCATTCAAAAACAAGCACTCTGATTGGACAGCCTAACCTGCATGCCGATTGTAAATCAAACATATGACAACAGAAAAACAGTCTGGTCACTGAAGTACCATTGAGTGGCCAGACTTTCTGTTGGCATATACTTAGAGGGCAGAGCAAAATACAAGAAAAATCAGTTACATTCTGAAAACTAAAGAAACAGAAACATACCTGATTTTCCTTGTATTTCTGTGTTGTACCTCCTAAAATCTTGGTAGACTCTAGTACCTCTCAACTGTATGGATTTTCACAGAATTTCCAGATTTTTGCCTCATACTTTTGGTCTGTTCCTCATAAAAAATATTTTTTCTGGCAGGCCACTGGAAATTGAAATTATATCCTTTAAAAAATGCATGCAAACTCAAAACTTATTACAGGAACTTTTGAAGAGCAATATTTAAAATTTGTTTCTGTTTTTTGGACCCATGTCCCACATTATGTTGGCCTTTGCCCAGGTTTGTTGCATTTTGCAAAAAAAACCCAGCAATGGTGATTGTCTTTTCTCTGTTGCTCCTCCTGCTGATATACTGTGCAAGTACGGGAATGTAAGACCATTACACATGCTGTGTGCATCAGTGAGCAAGGAAGAATGCATAGAAACACTACAGGGCCACTATACGACATTATTTAAGAAAAAATAAGGGCTTTCTTGGTCAAGCCACACCGACAGCGGGTTAATCTTGTGGTACCTACATTCAGTCGTGGGGTATTGCTAAAGTATGCAGCCAAGAAAAGATGGGAGACTATATGCAACTCTTACAAATCACACCTCTGTAGTTTGAAAATATGGACCACACTTCCTTTATGACAACATGTCTTGTTTCTTCCCTGTAGCTGAACTGTTGCTTAGTTCTTTAGTCACATATTGAGACATTTTTTACCCTCACTCTTCTGTCTGTCTATCGGGAGTGGCATTCTGAAGGACTTTCCTGTTAATTACCATGTCTTGTACCTGTGGTACCCTCAACCACAATATTGTTTGCTACTTTCTTGGTGCCTTTATCCACATTTTAGTGTAAGAAAATAAATTTTATGGTGTTTTGGGGCATGCACTGCACGGGAAAAAAAGTAATTTTTTTTTTGGTAATGTGACCGAATTGCATTATCTATCACATGCATCATGCACAACTGGCAGTTACTTTTAATGCCAAAAAATGCAATTAAATGGAACATTGGGGGGGGGCATGTCCAGCGAACTCTTTACTCCAGAGGAACATGAACTTGTTATGCAGAAGAAGCAATAATAGTTTAGGTGATCACAGTTCTTCCCTGGTGTTACTGAGTGAACGTACGTGTTTATCGATGATTTAGAGCAGCTACCTCAATGTGCTTGGCTCTTTAGTTCACTTCACAGCTGGTGCATCTTCTGTGTGAAGTCTGCATGTCATCTGTGTTAGTCTGAGTTTTCACCAGGAGATTAGGTTTCCTTCTACATCATAGTGATGTGCTGAAAGTGAGTTGATGCTTCTCCATATTACCCGTTTTGTTCATGCCATGAGTGAGTGAGTGAGTGAATGAGTATGTATGTATGTCCATAAATGGGCTAAGATTCACTGCTTTACACCCACTGAGTGTGGAATAGGATTCAGTTTTCAAAGACCCTGAACTGGATTAAACTGGGTTACAGGTAAATTAATGAGTGAATGAATAAGTGACTGAAAGAAAGAATGAAAGCATGTGTCATTCTTGGTCTTTACTGGTCTCAGAAAACACTAGAATTGTGACAGTCATACAGCTTCCTGTCTAAGGGGAATTTTGTAAGGAAATTATGCTGTTAACTTCAATCTATTGTTTTTTTTCCACTAACGGTAATACCATTCTTCACTGTTATAGATTTAACCTACAAGGCTTTTCCTTTTCTTTCAGCTTCTCCCGTTAGGGGTCACCACAGTGGATCAACTGTTTCCATTTCTTCCTGTCCTCTGCATCTTGCTCTGTCTTACCAACCACCTGCATGTCCTCTCTCACCACATTCATAAACCTTATCTTAGGCCTTCCTCTTTTCCTGTTACCTGGCAGCTTCATCCTTAGCATCTTTTTCTCAATATACTCTGCATCTCTCCTCAGCACATGTCCAAACCAACATAATCTTGCCTCTCTGGCTTTGTCTCCAAACCTTTCAACCTGGGCTGACCCTCTAATATACTTATTCCTAATCATGTCCATCCTCATCACACCCAGTGCAAATATTAACATTTTCAACTCTGCAATGTCAAGCTCTGACTCCTGCCTTTGTGTTAATGCCACCATCTCCAACCCATATAACATAGCTGGTCTCACTACCCTCTTGTAGACCTTCCCTTTCACTCTTACTGGTACCCATCTGTCACAAATCACTCCTGACACTCTTCTCCACCCACTCCACCCTGCCTGTACTCTCTTCTTCACCTCTCTGCCACACTCACCATTACTCTGAACTGTTGATCCCAAGTACTTAAACTCATCCACATTCGCCACCTCTACTCCCTGCATCCTCACCATTCCTCTATCCTCCCTCTCATTCACACACATATATTCTGTCTTAGTCCTGCTGACCTTAATTCCTCTTCTCTCTAGAGCATATCTCCACCTCTCCAGTGTCTCCTCCATGTGCTCCCTACTCTCACTACAGATCACAATGTCATCTGTAAACATCATAGTCCACAGGGACTCTTGTCTGATCTTGTCTGTTAACCTGTCCATTACCATTGCAAATAAGAAAGGGCTCAGAGCTGATCCTTGATGTAATCCCACCTCCACCTTAAATGCATCCATCACTCCCATTGCAGACCTCACCGCTGTCACACTACCCTCGTACATATCCTGTACCACTCTTACAAACTTCTCTGACACTCCCGACTTCCTCATACAATACCACAACTCCTCTCTAGGCACCCTGTCATATGCTTTCTCTAAATCCAGAAAGACACAATGCAACTCCTTCTGACCTTCTCTGTACTTCTCCATCAACATTCTCACAGCAAACATTGCATCTGTAGTGCTCTTTCCTGGCATGAACCATACTGCTGATCAATAATTATCACCTCCCTTCTAAACCTAGCTTCCACTACTCTTTCCCATAACTTCATGCTGTGACTGATCAATTTAATCCCTCTGTAGTTACTACAGCTCTGCACATCACCCTTATTCTTAAATATCGGTACCAAAACACTTTTTCTCCATTCCTCAGGCATCCTCTCACTTTCCAAGATTTCATTAAACAATCTAGTTAAAAAATCCACTGCCATTTCACCTAAACACCTCCATGCTTCCACAGGTATGTCATCTGGACCAACAGCCTTTCCATTCTTCATCCTCTTCATACCTATCCTTACTTCCTCCTTACTAATCCATTGTACTTCATGATTCACTATCCCCACATCATCCAACCTTCTCTCCCTCTCATTCTCTTCATTCATCAGCCCCTCAAAGTACTCTTTCCATCTGCTCAACACACTCTCCTCGCTTGTGAGTACATTTCCCTCATTATCCTTTATCGCCCTTACCTTCTGCACATCTTTACTAGCTCGGTCCCTCTGTCTAGCCAGTCAGTACAGATCCTTTTCTCCCTCCATATCCTTAGTGTCCAACCTTTCATACAACTTTTCATATGCCTTATCCTTAACCTTTGACACCTCTCTCTTTGCCATGCACCTCATCTCCTTATACTCCTGTCTACTTTCTTCATCTCACTGACAATCCTACTTCTTCGCCAACCTCTTTCTCTGTATACTCTCCTGTACTTTCTCATTCCACCACCAGGTCTCTTTGTCCTCCTTCCTCTGTCCAGATGTCACACCAAGCACCTTTCTAGCCATCTCCCTTACTAGCTCTGCTGTAGTTACCTAGCTATTTGGTAACTCTGCACTGCCACCCAGTGCCTGTCTTAACTCTTCCCTGAACTCCACCACACAAGTTTTTTCCTTTTAATATTTTAATAACTCACAAGGTTGCACAGGAGAAGTAGAAATAATCTCAGCAGTTAATACATATTAGACCTGAGCAGGATTTATCAACTACTGATATCCATAAATAAATGCAAATAGATGCACACTAATGTACAGAATCAAAAATAAAGATTCATAAGGCACATATAGCCTTGTAAATAGCTTGCATATTTATGGTATGCAAGTATTTGGATACTACAACCTTTAAAGTAAAGCCAGGTCCAGGTTTACTACTTCTGGGTATTATAATTCAAGGCCTTTCATTTCAGTGTTTATGTTTTTCAAGGTCATTTTAATAACATCTTACAAAATATGGCGAAAATATTTTACATTTCAAAGTCAGCCCACATTTTGTTTAATGTTTTGTTTTTGAACTATCCTCAATTAACCTCATCTGTAGGCTGTTTTCACTTAAAATGACATTTTGGAATCATTTTTTTAATCACTGCTAAACAGATGGTATATGTCAGTTAAACCCATAAATAAAAGACATATAATCAGCACAGTGGGTTGTCAAAAGATTATCTTGAACTAACTTTTTTTGCTTTTCACGTTGCATATTGTTGTGACACTCTTAACAGAGGCTAAAGAGGTCTGAGCAGAATCAAAACTAGCAGTACGTTTTCTTAAGCTGCATAAATTGTTTTCCCCTAGAGATCATCTGTACATCATCAGCTGAACTTTTTTTTAACAAAAAACATCTTTATTAAATTATCATGCATGACATAGGCAATCTTACATTTATATAAGTGAAAAACAAACAACATTGACACCACTTTAGTTGCAAACATTATGCACCACAGACACCACTGAAACAACTGTAGTTGCAAACATTATACATCATTTATAGTCTAGCCACTCATTGTCAGTTAAGCATTATATAGCTCATTCAAATCCTGGCTTCTTTTAAACCTTGTTCCTTCTCTGCATATATTGTTCCCACAATTCCCATTTTTTCCTGTGTAGTTTGTTCCTTCCCATTTGTTAAGCTCCTAATTCCAGTTGTTTTATCTCTGAAACAGGGGACCCAGTGTGATTTTTTGCAGGGGGGAGCAAACACAGAGCTCCCCATGCAGCCCTCCATGCAACCATTCCAGTGTTCCATTACTTGGCTGTTTCTCTCCAGTTGCCATAAACACTGTTCAAAACTCTCAGTGTGCATACTGTTTTATACTTTACTTTCTACAATGACTACAGATATCTGGATTTAATTTACAACTTTTATTTCAAATTTTATAGCATAAACACTGATAGACATTTGCTAAACAAAGCAATAGTCTTGCAATGAGAACAGACATAGCATTAAAACTTCTCTGCCTTTAAAACTCACATTCACTGAAACAATATTGAAACCCACATTCAAGGAAAATGCATCTGGCTAGTGGTGGGTTAAGTTTACCTTTGGGCTGTTTAGAAATCATAGGCCCCCTTGCACACATTTTTAGGACCATACAAAAGTTCTTTGATTCACCTTTCTGATTGTATTAATTATAAAATATAATAATTGAATTATATCCTTTGTATAATACAGCACCACTTGTTAAAGTGCATTTTAAATTTATAGTTTTGAACATTTTTTCAATAAGCAATGAAACAAAACATATGAACCAATAATAACAAACTGCCCGACTCAGAACATTTCAAACCTAAAAGGCCACTCAAACTTTTGTCATTACAATCTACCAATATCAGTCAATATGCACAATCTCCACAGAAGTAAAAGTCATTTGAATGCCCTTGAAGAATACATTGCCTATGTTGCATTAAAACAATTGTAAGCTGGTATATTGTAATAGGGAATGGGTGGCATGGTGAAAAACAGGTTAATAATTACTAGGCATCTCATCTAAAGGAGGACATACTCAGGACTGCAGCACCCCACCCCCTTAAATTGCAAGTCTACATACTGTGGGAGTAGAACCTACAACCCTATACATCAGTATGCAAGAATGCTACCTGCTGTGCTACTAACACTGCTTTAAAATTCTATACCACAATAATGATACCATTTGCTAAACAAAACAGATGCACATTTTAAGCCGACTTAGCATGAGCAGCAGTAAACTTCTCTTCCCTTGAAGCTCACAATTCCTTGAAAATAAATTCCACCTGCTAACTCTAACTAGGTCATTTCATTATCATTCACACATGCATCTCAACCTCTTAGTGCAAGAAATGTGGGCAAAGTCTACATAAGGACAGGTTATAAATGTTCTCATGAACTTAGAAAATTACTAGAATAACAGGATTTGTGTTAGTATGCATTTTTCTAAAGGACATGAAGTCTAAAACTCAAATGTCTGTTCTTATTTACCAACTTCAATCCTTTTTAGTAGGAATATGGTGCACAAATCTGGACATTCTGCAAAAAACCTGGACAGCTGAGGGGTATGCTACCTCACACACACACACACACACACACACACACACACACACACACACACACACACACACACACACACACAAAAAAGGCCCCAAACTAGGGACACATTTAGAAAGTTGCTAGAATAAAAGGATTTGTGTTAGAATGCATACTCTGAAAGATATGAAGCCTGAAACTCAAATGCATGTCATTATTTAGTAACTTAAATCCTTAGCTTATCCCAAAAGAAAATAAAAACAGAATTTTTATGAGGAACAGACCAAAAATATAAGGCAGACATCTGGACATTCTATGAAAATATGTACAGCTGAGAGGTATGAACACACATACATCCCCCTACATCCTTAGAAAGTGGATAGAATAAAAGGGTTTGCATTAGTATGCATTTTCTGAAGAATATGAAGTATAAACCTGAAATATCTGCCATTATTTTCTGACTTCCTATGAATGATTTGCCAGTAAAGCACAATTTTTATGAGAAACCGAAAATATGAGGTAAAAATCTAGATATCTTTGAGGTATCAACCCCCTCCTTACACACACTTCTACCTGCCTCTTATTTACACGCAAATGGACACACACACACACACACACACACACACACACACACACACACACACACACACACACACACACACACACACACCTTCCTTTACCTATCTACTTCTTTTATACATGCATACACACCCCTATTTACCTACCTACTTCTTACATCCACAAACCCCTACCTACCTATTTCTTATACACACACACCTCTTAAACAGTTAAACACTCACACTTCTACCTCTCACTTGTGCATTCGTCCATAGTCCAAACATCTTCTGGAATTCAAATTCTATTCGGGAAGATGAAGACATAAGCTATTGGTCGCATAGATACAGAAGATGAAAACCTGCCGCAAACACCTGTTGCATCTGTGCCATATATAAAAGAAAAAAATATATATATATATAAAAATATATATATATATATATATATATATATATATATCTATATATATATATATTTTTTTTTTTTTCAATTAAAAGAAAATTAATCTCCCAGTCAGCTGGTTTCGGGGGTGGGGTGCACCTGCCTGTGGGTGCCCTTGCTCTGATACTGCATTCACTACTTCTAGTAAAGTTGGTTTAGACTTTGATTTCCATTTTCTAGTAATTGCTTTTTTGGCAGCAACCATAACTAGACTCAGCAAGGCTTTACTATGTCTAGGCAATCCGATTCTGTATCATAGCTTAAAAAAAATCATCTCGACAGTCAATCCAATCTGCTCACCCAGCATCCTCGACAGAGCGGTGCATAGGGAATTTTAAAGTTAGACTACTCATTGCACTCTAAAAGAAATAGGCTCCCAGCCACCTCTTTCTTCCCCATCACACCTCCAACATTTACTATCCACCTGAGGAAAAATTATTTGGAGTCTACTTGGGGTATAGAAATAACTATGTAAACACTTACAGGCAGAGATGCTAAATCTCCCAGATTTTGTTGCATATTTGGGAGATATACATGTATACCCCCATTGTCTCTTTGTGAATTGCTTATCCAATCTCTCTTCACAATCCTTTCTTAGCTCCTGCGATTGATTCTTGTAGTTATCGTGCAATATTTTATATGGTCTACTAACTATTCCTTTTTTAACAGCTGCTTTTGTTCTAGATTCATTCTATTAAAAGCTCTGGCAGTGCTGATCTTTCATTTAGGACCCCCCTATTTCTTTCTCTTTGCCTATACTCTGATATCAGTCCTTGATAGGGAAGGCAATCTCTAAACTGCAGTCCAAGTTGACCTTTTCTTGATGTGCAGGAACACTGCACATCTCTGCAGATTGCGGTTCCATTTTGTGCATTACTAGAAGATCATTATATCCTATGCTGAGAAACCAATTAACAGCTAGGATTGCCAGCTTTCATTGTGGGAAAAAAACGGACTTGGCCATGCCCTGTTCCACATCACAGAACCCCACCCATATTCCACCCAGTTTCTGCCCATTTTGTGACCTGCTCCACATCATCTGAGGGGAACGTGCTCTTCTTCCATTCGTGATGCCTCTTTTCTGAGGATTTACTCTGCTTTTTTTACAAAAAACATTATAAATTCCCAGATTCAACAATCTCCAATAGTCTGCTTCTTTTTTGGAAACAGAATACCGGAGTTTGTGCAGTGTTTTCTGCACTACTGGACAATCAGTTTGATTTCCAGATAGTCTGGAAAAAAACAGATAGGTGGCAATGCTATTAACAGCATTCTAACTGTGGAGCAATTCAGCTCTTGCGGACTGCAGCCTGTTCTTGACCTTTGACTTTCCATGCAGCTCCTCAGTCTTCTGCACCTAGAAAGTGGTTTAGTTCATTAGTTTGCAAAGAACACACACACACACACACACACACACACACACACACACACACACACACACACACACACACACACACACAATATTTGGGAACAGGAAGCCTCTGTCGAAGACATAATACTGACAATGTTACATACTGATAGGTTTGTTGCTGAGGACACACCAGTGTCATGGGGTTGTCTGAGATCAAGAGTGAACAAATATAATCAGGGCATTGATCTTAACATGAGTATGGGCTGGTACTGTGGAGTACAGCCTTTAGTGCTAATTGTTTAGCCCTGCATAAACTATTGCAGGTCCCTAAAGCTGGAATAAGTTTAGTATTTTTGTTCTTAGCTGAAAAATAAATGCGAGGACTTAAACTGATTGTCAATAGACTCTCCAAGTACTTCTTTTGATTAAGATAAATGAGGGAGCATGACAACTGATCATTTCATCTTTGGGGATTTAATGAGAGCATTTTAAAATTTATATAACAATATAACCTAGGCAAGCAAATGAAGGTGAACAGTTTAACATTCACATGTTGAAATTCAGAGGACCATAAATGTGATCCTCACAAGAACAGAACGGCAGGTGTGGATGTAGTGAAATATATGCTAAGCCCACGGTTGCAATACTCAGAAGTATTTCCCTTACTCTGAAGCACAGCACTGTCGGAAATGGTGTATGTAATTAGTAGGGATAAGTAACAGGGGCATAGAAATATAGCTTCCCCACCCCCATGTGGGGTGATGAAAGTAAGCACATGTTAGTATTTGCTGGTGGGGGGCATTGCAAGTATCATGGTTTATTTTTTGGACAATTTCAAGTATCACATGTGTGATGCAGAGTCAGAGTTCAGACATTAAGATGGTGGTCCAGGCACTGCATTGACCTCATCATGGTATTAAAGCGGAGGCAGATGCTTTGGAATGTTAACTATGCTATCTAGTCCATTTTCATAATAAAGAGTGTAATAATTTCAAAGGTAATTTGGGTCACTAATGGACCTTCATCCACTAAATGCTGGCATTGCATATCCACTATGTCAAAAGCACCATCATAAAAGCTACTGTATAGAGAAACAAGGTACAGAGCCCCTGTTTTATAGTGTACTTAACAGTGAGACTGCTATACCTTGAAGAGAGAAAAAGTAAAAAAAAATATATATATATTTTGTGGTGACATCTGAACTGATGCTGCTTTTGGCGGTTTTGGCACCATTCAGTGTGTCAGAATCATAGAAGCATTATTCATTACTACAGTTTTGAACCATCCTTAGATTATATTTAAAAAAAAAACAGGCTAATTTCCTAACATGCATTTAATAGCATAAGTACCAAAGAGTCAGAAAGCAAATACAAGAAAAATAGGGATACCAACTTTAATGGCTCATTATTCGCAATCGACATTAGCATCAACCCATTTTTTTTCCCATGTTTTTTTCATGGGGTCAGGTGTGACATCAACATAGATCAGATCAACTATAGCCAATGATCATACCACTGGGTGGCTAGCCTATAACCTGTAGTTATTTATTTGGTTATTTAGATTTGTTAACCGGGGTGGAGAACTGATCTATTTGGATGTATTTCAGCCTTACCTCTGGATTAAATGTAACACTAAAATAATAAATGTAATACCAGGAATAAAGTTTATTCCACATGTATAGTAAAATAAAACAAAAACAGTGGTATAGAAATATGAGAATATAATGGTATGATTTATAAATACAGGAGATATACAACTTCAACACAGTAGATACAGTAGCAGGTGATATAAACAACAGAATGCACAATACTTTGCAATGGTGGCTAGTAAAATGACTTTGAGGGTAAATAGATAGTAGTAGAGCATATACAGAGGAAGTATAGTTTAAATCAAGCTATGCCAAAGAAGAACTGTCATTGTGCTTCTTTTATGACATGGTCTTTGAGTTTTTCCCTGGAAAAAGTGGTAGAATGTCTTGTTTTAGGTAGTATACTTTGCCATAGTTTAAGACTTAAGATGGAGAAAAAGAGTTCACCACATTTCCTTGCAGAGAAGGTAGTGTGGAAGGAAGAGGCTTGGCTTGATTGAAATCTTAGATTTTAAACTATTTCTGTAATAGCAAATCTTCCTACAATGTATATGAAAAAGTTTTGGGGGATTGCAAGTTGGAGTTGTGCTCTTTATTGGAATGCTAGCCAGTAAATGGCTTTTTTGAGAACAGTACAGAGGTGTTCTGTGCTTGAAGCAAAGGAGATAAAACAATACTTATTAGCTGTTATTTGAAGGAAAGTATTTTTTTATTCTAATTTTAATGGAGTGGTGTACTTAAGCTGAGTTAGAAGTATACATTTCCTCTAGGGCTTCTCTTTCTAATGAAAATAAGAAATGTGAGATCTCCTATGCTCAGAAAATAACTTGTTGTATACTTGATATTGTATTTTGAATATGAAGTTGGAAGTTTAGGTTTGGATGAAGCTAGAGCCCTAGTTATTTAAATGAAGAGGCAGATGGTCATCATTCACACTGCTTCAGTGATATATGGTTGCTGTGCCTTCAGAAATACCTCACAAACAGTTTTCCAGAGTTTAGAATTCCCTCCTCTGACTCTTTGTGCTAGGGATTGGTTAAGCCCCTCTCACAAAGGGCAAAACCTAGTGGCAGACAGGCTAAGCAGCTCCTGGATGGACCCTCACAAGTGGAAACTCAGGACAGAGATCTGCCTGGATTTGGTCCAGATGTGGGGATAGTGTTAAATTGTTTTTATTGTCTCCTTCAAAACAAACAGTTGGAAAAATTCTGTTGGAGAGATCCTTGCAGCCATGCTTGTAGGACAGATGCATTCTCATTCCCTTGGACAGGAATGCTCCTTTACGCACTTCTACACTGTCCATCAATACCCAAGGTACTTCTGAAGAAAAAAATAACCAAAGATGATTGGGATGATCCCCTTTTGGCCCAGGCAAAGTTAGTTCTCTCTTTTAATGGAATTGGTGAAGAGCAATTACAAGCCTCCTCACACTCTGCATCTGCTCAAACAGTGTTGAGGTGATTAGTGTACCACGACATAGAGCAATTGGTATTGACAGCCTGGATAATTCTATCTTGATAGTTTTAAAACACTAATTCCATAACAATGTGCAACAGGTACTGAAGGAGGCAAGAAAACCTGCAACTAGAAAATCTTATGTTTACAAATAGAAGAGTGCGAAACTGATTTTAGAGAGCCTGGTATGGTGTTTACCCCTCTGCTTTTAAAATATTAGTGCAAGCTTCTTAACAATGGCATATTTTGTGCATTTATCAAGGTGCATCTTGTGGCCATTTCAGTTTGCCTGCCCATGGATCCCTTTCTTTCATCTCTCTTTGTGGACAAATTGTTCATGAAATCAGTATTGCACTTGAGACCGCCTTGAAACCAAATTCCGTCTTCAAAAAAATTGACCCTGTCTCCTTTTAAACCTGCCTTTCAGGCTGATTTGAGGTTCATCACTTAGGAAACTGTTTTACTTATTGCTCTGACATCTGCAAGGTGAGTCTCTGAGCTGCAAGCTCACATGGTGGGCCAACCTTATCTAGTTTTCCACAGTGCGATGATTTACATACTAATCCTTCTTTCATGCCAAAAGTTATTTCTGAATTTACTCTCTTTCTGCTACATAAAAACAAGGGATAGAAAATTCTATGTACCTTGGATGTGCAGAGGCAGATCAGGTACTACCTTGATGGAACAAAGCCCTTCAGGAAAGCTTAACAGCTGTTTATTTCCTATTCCAGGGCTAAGAAAGGTCAGCCTGTCTCTAAGCAAACGATTGCTTATTCTCCGCTATTTTTTTGTTACTCCCACCATGGTATATCTATTCCAGACAAGGTTAAGGCACATTCCCTCAGAGCGTTATCCTCTTCAGTGGCATATGGACAAATGTGGACTCTAGAACCATTTTAGAGGCATCATCCTGGTCCTCTGTTGATACCTTTACAAAGCTGTACGCACTGGATTGTTTCACAAGTTCCAGAACAGGTTTTCCTAGGACCCTTATTTCTTCCATCACCAAAGGCAAGTTTGTTACCTGTTGAGCTACTGGCACTTTATTTGAGGAGTTGAAAAATGTTTTTAACAGGTTAGCTCAGAATACCTTGGTATTCATATTAAGTACTACAAGAGTCTATCTTCATTTTGTCAACAACTCTAGTGAAATACAAGAGTTGAATGATTCTGTTACCAGCTATCTAACTATCTTCTATTTGAAACTAATAAACGTGAGTATGAAAATATTTTATAGACTGGAAAGACACACTGAGACTATTAGAAAATGTAAAGAGAAGAAGACGGCCGGGGTAAAATGGTTAAGGAAGGGTGTATGTGCCATCTTATTAAGTTGTTACTAGATTAGAAAATGCCAGTGTTATTGTTCCTTCAGGAAAGAGAGGCAGACAGAGTTTTAGAACAACTCCCTTTAAGGCACTCACAAAGGATTCCAATTTGGGTCACTCATCTCAGCAACAGGGAGTCATTTCACAACAAACAGAGGTCACTAAATGTATAAAAGAGGAATATAAGTCAGTGGAGGAATTATACCTACTTTCAATGGAACTTCAGCAGTTGAATACAATAATCAGTTCAGGTATTTTTTCTAGTCATATTAATTCAGGTACTGATTCTAGTTATTTCAATTTTTAGTTATTGTTCCTGTATGTAATCCCTAATTATGTAATCACCATATTAGTTTGCTTAAGCATGGATTTACTTTCATTCCTTCCAGGTGTTTAAACTAAGCTGATAGGATAATCAAACTTAAAATGTTTCTATGGTAGCTGAATTTTGAATTGATGTTTATTGATGTCAGTTCAGATGTATCTAATGATGCTAGTTTACAGAAGCAGCCTATTAGAAATCTGCATTGCACCAGTGTTTAAGCTGTTATGAAGAAATATGCACAGCAGATATTCAGAATGTCTGTAGCAACAAATCATATAATACATTTTATAATTTAACTTACGAAAAAAGCTAATTTTGAGTGAACTTAGCATGGACAGGTGAGTTTATAGGTTCATAGGTTCATAGGTTCAAACTAGGCTATCTGCCCTGGGGCAATTATAAGCCTAGCCCGATTTTGTTTGGCTTACGCCACCCCTTGATTTGAGTATACTGTGCCCTTTTTAAGGTTTAGTTTGCTGTGCCTCTGTCTAATAGTGACACGGAAGTAATCCCCGGGACAAACCTACGATCCCCCATCCACTCATCAAGATTCTTCTTGAAGAGATTCAGTGAGGTGCTCTGCCTTACATGAATTGGAATTCTATTCCAGAGTGAAGGGAGCCTCTGGGTTATGAATCTGTCCCTCCAGCAAGTTCTATTTATTTCAGTGCTGAAGTTCAAGCCCCTCGAGAGTGTGGCTCTAAGGGATTTAGATTTACTGAGGTGGAGCATGTCCATTAATTCTGGATTGGACATAGCTTTATATGTCAGGCATAGATCACCTCAAAGTAGGCAGTATGCAACTGAGTAGAACTGGAGTTTTTTTAACCGAGCAGCATATGGCATCTGTTTGAGTCCCTTGATCCTCTTGGTGAGGTACTTTTGGGGTCTTTCTAATTGCTGCAGGTGTCGGGTAAGGTACATCCCAAAAGGGGTATTCTATTCTATGATGGGCCTGATGAGGGATGAATAAAGGGGCACGATTACCTCTCCTGATCTAGAGGTGAATCCTTTCATGATGAGGTGGGCTATGTAAAAGGTCTTTCTAACCACTTTGGCAATGTGGTTGTCAAAGAAGAGATTGCTATCAACTTGGGTCCCCAGATCCCTAATTTCTTTCTTTGTACTTAATGGATTACCGCCTATGTGGTAATTTGTGGGCACATTGTTTTTGCCAAAGGGTATGACTATACACTTTTTGGCATTTAGCTTTAGACCATGGCTCTGGCACCAGTAATCCGTCTCTGTGAGACCTTTTTGAAAGATGTTTGTGTCAGCTGGAGAGTTGATCATGGCGCCTAGTTTGCAGTCGTCTGCGAACTTGGTGAGCCATAGTCCTCCCACATTAGCCTGTACCTCGGAAAAGTATATACCGAACAAGAGCGGTCCCAGGACAGAACCTTGTGGGATGCCACTTGTGACCGGTTTCGAGTCTGACATGGCTCCAGCAACTCTCACTCTGTGGGTTCTGTCTTTGAGCCAGTTTGCGACCCATCTTGTGACATAGGGGTTTATATTTAAGCTGGATAGCTTATCTATGATGCATGAGTTGGGTATTGTGTCAAATGCCTTTGCTAGGTCCAGATAGGCTGTGTGGACTACCTTCTCTTCATCTATGGCTTTGGTGACTGTTTCGAAGAAGTCAACCAGGTTCAAAAGGCAGGATCTGCCCTTGACGAAGCCGAACTGGGTAGGATCTAGTGTCTGTAGGTCCTCAATGTCTTTGTTTATAAGCTCCATGATGATCCTCTCCATAGCCTTGCAGACTAAGCTAATCAGGCTTATGGGGCGATAGTTTCCAGGGTCTGTAGAGGCTCCACCTTTGTGGAGTGGGACCACTGTTGCTGTACGCCATTCTTTGGGCACATATCCTGTAGTGAGGCTGAGATTGTACAGCTGTTTTATTTGAGGGATTAGTCCTTCTCAGAGTTCATGTAGGACGCAACCCGGGATGCCATCTGATCCCATGGAAGCAGTGTTTTTTGCTTTGGAGAGGGCAGCCTTCACCTGTGCATCAGAGATGTTTGGGAGGCAGCCCTCTGCCAGGATAGATACTTGTTTTTTTTTTGGGGGGGGGTGGAGAAGTTTGCACTGAACCTGTCTGCTAGGATATTGGCGATGTCTGTAGGTTCAGTGTATTTTTTGTCGTTTAGAATCAACTCAGAACAGGTCTGGGAGTTGAATCCCAGGTTCCTAACTTAACTGAAAAAAGCCTTATGATTGTCTTTAGTGTCCTGAGCATTTTTCTCTCGAAGCTGACCTTGGAGGATTTTATGAGGGATCGTAATTTTTTGCTAGTACTGATCAGAGATGCCTTCCCTATTAGGGATTTTGCTCTATCATGTAGTATCTTCCTCCTTCTGTTGTACAGTTTATTTATGGCTGGGGTCCACCAGACTGGACGCCTGCCTTTGGATGTTCGGGTTTTGGTTTTGTTTGGGATAGCATGATCCATGCATTCCTGGAGATGTCCGTAGAATGCATTTATATAGGATTCTGCAGTTTGGGCCATAGTTTCCACTGGCCCTGGGGCCTTGAAGGATTCCACTTCAGTTCGCTTTTGAGAAGTTATTCACTGTGGTTTTCTGGGCTGGGGGTGGGGTCGGGATGTGGACATCCAGTGAAATTAATTTATGGTCTGATCTTACCAATGAGGGATATACTTCAGGTGTGGAGCATAGAGTCCCCATGTTGGTAATGATGAGGTCTAGTATGTTATCCTCTTTTGTGGGAGTGGTGACTAGTTGTTCCAAAGCATTTGAGTTTATAATTTCCAGGAACCTTTGGGCTAAGGTGCTGGGGCTTGAGTAGTGCTCCCAGTCTATGTTTGGGTAGTTGAAGTCACCCATTATAATGGTGTTTGGAGAGATCTTCATGTTCTCCAATGTTTTCAGGAAAGCCGAGTGGGATTCCTGACTTTGAGAGGGTGGTCTGTAGGATGCTATAAACTGAAAAGCAGTCTTGCCCACTGTTACTTGCACATGGATGGTCTCCGATACTTCGTGCAATGCCACTAACCTGGAGGTGTTTATATCCTTGATAAATATGGAAACTCCCCCTCCTTTTGTGGTTCGGTCCAGGTTTTGGGGCCGAAAGCATGATATGAGGTATAACCTGGTAGTGCTGGGGTGCTCTCTGGAGCCTTGAACCAGGTTTATGTCACTGCACAGATATCGATGTTCTCCATACTGAGGAGAGCTTCGAGTGCGTGCATCTTGAGGTTAGGACTTCTGGCGTTTAGCAGCATTACCCTTAGTTTCTTGTTTCTTGTGCTGTCTATGGAGGTGGGTTTGACTTTTGAGCCTTGCCTAAAAAAGGCACTATTGGGGTGGCAAGAGCCTTTGCCAATATCCGAAAGCACAGTGGTGACAGGTGCAAGCCGTCCCTAGCGAAGCAACGTGGCTTGTCGAGCATGTCATCCCAGGCTGACAGACACTGGATCCCCTTAGAATGACACCAACATTTTAGCCAGTTGTTAAAATCGATCATTTTGTCTTTGTACTGTGGCATCATTCTGGGTGAGGGTAAGATGCTGCTCAAGGTCAGGGTTATACCGGCCTGGGCTACATGATCAGAGAGCTCCTCTATGTCTCTTTTCATGTAGTCCAGGGAGGTACGTCTCAGGTCATTCACACCAGCATGTACAATGACTGAGTCATATTTGTATTTGCTTTGGAGTGTCCTGAGTACTTGCGTTATGTGGTGGATCCTAGTGCCCGACAGGCAGCTCACTGTGACCTGTGTCATGAAGCCTGATAAAGAAGGGTACTA
Organism: Protopterus annectens; assembly: GCF_019279795.1. NCBI lineage: Eukaryota > Metazoa > Chordata > Ceratodontiformes > Protopteridae > Protopterus > Protopterus annectens. Next base: position 1,521,047,266 of record NC_056725.1, on the reverse strand, counting down.
GTTGTAATGAATGTGACTGATTATTCCTGGCTGGCTTACTTTTACCAGGTTGTTTCCCTAAAAAAGTTTTTAATGCATACAGACTGACATGACATTGGATAAACTAATATTTAATGGCTTTCTTGATTCTAAGCAATCTGAGTATTATTTAGTTAGCAAACCACTCCGTGTAATTTTTGGCATCCCTAAGGTAAACAAGGATGTTATTGTTGATCCACCTTTCTTAGTGGAAGGAGCAAAAACAGAACCTTTGGCTGTCTTTGTTGACCATGAGCTAAAAGGAGTTTTCAAACTGTTTCTCAATGTCCCTAAGGATTTCTGGGACTTGTTGGACAAAATCTAGGAAGTAAATTATGACTCCCAGGATTCACTGTCCACAGCTGACATCATGGTGATTTCCCATCAAACAAGCTTAGAGCGGTTCAGGAATTGTATTACTTCAAACTCAGCAATGGGAGGGTGGAAATTGATGCTTATTTATTGAAATTATTATGAAGACAAATCTCTTTGCCTTTGAAATGGAATACTTTAAATAGGTTTCAGGTGTTGCTGTGGAGTACATGTGCACTCATTTTTACCAGCATTGTTGTGTACTAGTGTAAAAATTGCTTGTTTGTTATTGTGTTTTTATATCCTACGTGAAATTTTATCTTAGATTTGTGGATGACATATTTATTATAAGGTCCTGGGAGGAAACTGATTCTAATTTTTTTTCAGTATTTAGAAAGTAGTTCTGATTTCATGAAGTACACTTTTTGTTACTCTAACTTGTCTGTTAACTTTCTGAATGTTAATCATTTCAAGAAAATAAAGGCTAGGGAATCTGGGTCAACCATTTTTCACAAGCACATTTTTTCAAACAGTTATTTACATTATCGGAGCAGTTGTGCATTTAATCAGTAGAAGAGTATTGGTAAGGAGTAGTTTATCCATCTATCCGGGCTGGTAACCACCAAAAACATGACCCTAAACTAATATCAATACTTGACAGAAATTAACTGTTTGAGCTTGTTGACTATATCCTGTTTGAAATAGATATGACAGGTTTGTTACCATTTCACAGAAATTTGTTTATTTGCATTCCCAAACCAATAATGGGCAACAGACAAAATGCATGGTTTTGCCCAATTTTGTGGACACTAAGGCAATTAAACATACAACGGTTAAGAACTGGAAGTGTGCATTTGGTAACAAGGCTTTGTTGAACAAGTTAGATAACCATCCTAAGTTTGTTTATAAGTGCATAAACAACATGAAGTACATTTTTGAGAGAGATAGACCAACTACATGTATGAACAGATTTATAAGAAAATGTGAGGCTTGCAAGCAATTTCACTTCATATATGAAAATCCTAACATTGTAGTGCATGATTATCAGAGAGTCATTCCAAGGCTCAGGAGATACAATTTAACCACATCAGGGATTGTATACATGGCTGCTTGCACATTATTCATTGCATTTAATGTTTCTAAGTAGAAAGAAGGTTACAGCAATATATATGATCATCTGTATAGTACTTCAATGAAAGGAAGTAGAAAGTCTTTATATAAATGTTCTACTGTTCTGGCCTCAGAAAGTTTACATTTTTTATTGTTGATAAAGTAGGTAAAAATCCAAGAGGGGTAACTGAGAGAATACTCTAGAGCACAGGGAATTACCTTGCTAAATAAAGGCTGAATACAGCAGTATTTCCTGGGTTAAATGAGAGCATGTTTATTCTGACAGTATTAAGTGGAGTCTGCATGTCCTCCCTGTGTTTGCATGGGTTTTTAACAGGTGCGCTGGTTTCCCTCCTACATTCCACAGACAAGCAGTAAGTGGATTGGACACTCCAAATTGGCTGTAGATTTGAGATTGTGTGTGCATGTGCCGTATGGAAGAGTAACCGTGTCAGGGCTAGCCACCAGGCATTGTAAACATTGGCTCCAGATGATTGTTACTGTTGAAGTGACACCCCAACCTCATGTGCAAAATGGGAAAAAGGAGTTTAGGATGGATAGATTAAGTCTAAAAGTTGTTGGACTGTGAGATTTTTACTTATGTTGAGTTTGTAAGACCTTGTTGGTATTTAGGTGTCAGTGTCAATTACATAAGGATTTTATGCTGTGTATTTTGATGATGTCCTTTGTTCTGAATGGACAAAAGTCCTTAATTAAATACATGTCCTGTAACAGCCATTTGTTGGATAGTTGTTTGTATTACTATTATTATTATTATTATTATTATTATTATTATTATTAGATGGCACAGTGATGCAGTGGTAACGTTGTGGCCTCACAGCAAGAGGTTCTTCAGTTTGATCCTCGGCTGGGGTGCTTTCTGTGTGGAGTCTGCATATCCTTCCTGCATTTGTGTGGGTGGTCCAGTTTCCTCCCACTTTAAAAAGACATTTCTCCCCAGGCCTCCGCTGAAAATTGGCTTTGTTCCAAGTCGGACTTTCCCGATAAAATATAAATTATTAGTAGTAGTACAAAAAAGCAGGGGTGGTAGAAAGGATCCTTGGAAAACTCATTTTAGTACTGGGGTTTTGAATGAGCTAAAGGAGCCTATCTTCACACATAATCTGTGGTGTGAAATAAGAAACCTCTGTAAAGCTTTGCTGACAAATTTGCAGAAGTTAGGCCATGGTATCTAATGAAAGTTTGTAACTGTTCATATTTTGGGCACTTTTCTCATTTCAGAATTTCACTGTTTCAACATACATTTATGTATGTTGAAAGGATACATCAAAGTCCCTGCTAATGTACACACTAGGGAAAGCATCATAGATAAAGAAAACTGATGAATACTTTATCAATTGTTGTGAAAGGAATGGCCACATTCCCTTCATAATGTAATTTGCTTGTTTACTTATTTTTCTTTGTTGACTGGGAAAGTCTGATCGGGCAAACCCCTTTTTCAGTGTAGGCCTGAGAAGAAAAGCTATAGGAGATACATTTAGGATATGCATGACAGAACAAAATTATTTTACTAAGGCATATTACATAGATGGATCTTAAGACATATAGATACAAGCAGGCAATTGTTCTGTAGTGACATTATACAAAGAAAAAACAGGTATCTCTACTGTGGT